>NW_018393856.1:10412-17226 GCF_900095145.1 Mus pahari | reverse complement strand
AAAGAGGAACACTTCTCCATTGCTGGTGAGATTGCAAGCTGGTGCAAGCACTCTGGAAATCAGTTTGGCAGTTCCTCAGAAAATCCAGCAATACCACTCCTGGGCATATACCCAGAAGATGCTTCAACTTCTAATAAGGACACATGTTCCACTATGTTCACAGAAACCTTATTTATAATAGCCAGAAGCTGAAAAGAACCCAGATGTCCCTCAACTGAGGAATGGATACAGAAAATGTGGTACATTTACACAATGGAGTACTACTCAGCTATTATAAACAATGAATTTATGAAATTTCTTAAACAAATGGATGGATCTAGAAGATATCATTCTGAGTGAGGTAAACCAATCACAAAAGAACACACATGATATGCACTTGCTGATTAGCAGATATTAGCCCAGAAGTTTGGAATACCCACGATACAATTTGCAAAACACATGAAATTCAAGAAGAAGGAAGACCAAAGTGTGTATACTTCGATACTTCTTAGAAGGGGGAACAAAACACCCATGGAAGGAGTTACAGAGACAAAGTGTGGAGCAGGGACTGAACAAATGACCATACAGAAACTGCCCCACCTGGGGATCCATCCCATAATCAACCAACAAAACCAGACACTATTATAGATGCCAAAAAGAGCTTGCTGACAGGAGCCTGATATAGTTGTCTCCTGAGAGGCTCTGCCAGTGCCTAATACAGAAGTGGATGCTCACAGTCATCCATTGGACAGAGCACAGGTTCCCCAGTGAAGGAGCTAGAGAAAGGACCTAAGGAGCTGAAGGGGTTGCAGACCAATAGGAGGAACAACAATATGAACTAACCAGTACCCCTAGAGCTCCCTGGGACTAAACCACCAATCAAAGAAAATACATGGTGGGACTCCTGGGTCTAGATGCATATGTTGCATAATATGGCCTAGTTGGTCATCAGTGGGAAGAGAGGCTCTTGGTCCTGTGATGGTTCTATGCCCCAGTATAGGGGACTGCCAGGGCCAGGAAGTGGAAATGGCTAGGTTGGGGAGCAGGTGGAGCGGGGAGGTGATAGGGGATTTTCAGAAGGGAAACTAGGAAAGGGAATAACATTTGAAATGTAAATAAAATTCCTAATTAAAAAAAAAAACATAGTTTTACAAGTATGCTTTTCAAAATATCTGTCATTGTATTTAATATAATTTATTTTTTCCCATCTGAAAGGAATGAAAATGGAGATGAGTCTGAGGAAAAGGAGGTCCAGCGACAGGCCAAAATTGAGATGCAGCTCAGGGTGAGGCCCCAAAGCCTGACAGTTTTACAGATGCTCAGGAGTGTGGGGCTGTGGGTGTTGTAGAAAGAGGGGAGTGGGGGAGAACCCGCGTCCCACTAGAGTTCCAGTGCTCTGGGTGGGCAGACGTGGGATGACTGCTGGATGCTTTCCATGCTGCCCCAGGTGTGCATCTGGCTGTGTTAGGCCACTGACCCCACACAGCAGTGGTGGACAAGGCAGCTCCAGGTACCAGGTTCTCAGCCTCCCCACACCAGAGGAGCTGAAAACAGAATAGGGGCCCCAGGGCAGCACTCAGCCCTGGGGAGGAAGGGAAGAGAAGTCAGGGGGAGGGGGGGCTGGGTGGTTCCCACACAGGCGAGAGTCCTTATTCAGGTCCGTGGCTGGAGCACAGGAAGGCCTTCTGGTGGGAGGTTAGACGTGGCTCATTAGGAGAAAGCCTATCCCATCGTCCAAGCACGATGGGCCTTGATGAACAGAGACAGTCTATGGTTTTAGAGCTTTATTGTAGAAAGGTTGGGGGAAAGAGAGAAGGTAGAAAGAGAGAGGGAGAGAGAGGCCAGCCATGGCCACATGGAGAAAAGGGGAGAGAGAGAGAAGGAACACTAGAGAGTAAGAGAGGTAAAAGCTTAGCGAGTGAGTGGAGAGAGAGAGAGAGAGAGAGAGAGAGAGAGAGAGAGAGGAGAGGTGGGGCCAAGCAGTCCCTCTTGTAGTGGGCTGGGCTATCTTGCTGTTGCTAGGTAACTGTGGGAGGAGTCTAGCCAGAATGCCAGAAGCTTGGGACATTGTCTACATTGTGACTGATAGCCACGCACCTCTCCTGTGGGGGCTATGGGGGCAGTAACTTCGACAGGAGCCAGGGGTCCAGGAGATATGATCAAATGCCTTCCGTCCCATGTAGGTAGAAATTACCACCCACCGGATCCCACGGGGTTCAAGACCTAAGCTTGAACCAGGCTGTCTGTGCATAGCCCATTGCCCCACAGGGGCCTATCATGACTGACTGACTCAGCAAGCAGCTGAAAAAATCAGATATTTATACCCAACCAATGGACAGAAGCTGGTGACACCTGTGGTTGAATTAGGGAAGGCTGGAAGAAGCTGAGGAGGAGGGAGACCCTGTAGGAAGACCAGCAGTCTCAACTAACCTGAACCCCTGAACCCCTGAGATCTCTCAGACACTGAGCCACCAACTAGGCAGCATACATCAGCTGTTATGAGGCCCCCAACACATATACAGCTGAGAACCATAGGGTCTGGACTCAGTCAGAGAAGATGCACCTAACCCTCTGAGACTTGGGGCCCTAGGGAATGGGAAGGTCTTGTGGGGTGGGGCATGAGAATATCCTCTTGGATGGAGATGGGGGCTGTAGGATGTGGAATAGCCTGAGGGTAGACTGGGAGGGGGATAAAAAAAATATAATGAAAAAACTTTTTAAATGGAAAAGTTGGAAATAAACTAAAGCAAAAGAAGAAAAACTTATGCTGAACTATGTTGATTATTTTTATTTTTTAACATCCAGGCAGAAAAATGGAGAGAGGCCTTGTGCTGGCTAGTTTTATGCCAACTTGACAAAAGTTGGAGTCACCTGAAAGGAGGAAACCTCTATTGAGGAAATGCATGATTGGGTTTAGGCAAGCCTTTAGGGGATTTTCTTAATTAGTGACTGATGTGGGAAGGCACAGCCAATTGTGGGTGGTGCCACACTTAGGATGGTAGTCTTGGATTCTATAAGAAATCGGGCAGAGCAAGCTATGAAGAGCAAACCATTTAGCAGCATCCCTCCAGAGTCTCCAAGTCAGCTCCTACCTCCAGTTTCTTGACTACTTGGGTCCCTGCTCTACCTTCTTTCAATGATCAACTGTGATGTAAAAATGTGAGTGAAATAAACCCTTTACTCCCCAAGTTGCTTCTGATTAGTGATTTGTCAGAGCTATTGTGACCCTAACTAAGATATACCTCATGTCCATAGATTACAAGACAATATTGCTATGATGTGAATGCGAATGCAACTATAGATTCAGTGCAAACTTTAATAATCCCTATGATGTCTTAGGGAAAAACAAAGCTACAATATAAAATTCAAAGGGAACCAATGAGAAATCGAAATGTCAGTCTTGGAAAAAGAAGAAAGTTACAGGAAACACTAATTTTTAAAACATACGTCTAAGTGAGGCATCAAACAATGAGATATTTCTGTAATGACAGTTACTCTTGTCTTGTAACTTTGCAGATGACATGATGTTACACATAAAAATTTCTCAGATCTGGTAAGTACAAAACTTACAACAAAATAATAGGATAGAATGTCAACATAGAAAAGAATAAATGCATTCAATGTGCTAATGAAAGCAACATTGAAATGAAATAAGCAAAACAATACTGTTGGGATGCCAAGATCCTGCCCAGTCTTATGGGAGTTAGCTGAAGTGGGACACGCTATCTAACGAAGGCCAAAAAACTGATCATCTTTGCCCTTGTAAGAAAACTTAACTTTTATAATTCTCTGTGCCTAGATAAAAACTTAACTGGAGCCAGGCGTGGTGGCACATGCCTTTAATCCCAGCACTCGGGAGGCAGAGGCAGGCGGATTCAGGTTCGAGGCCAGCCTGGTCTACAAAGTGAGTTCCAGGACAGCCAGGGCTATACAGAGAAACCCTGTCTCAAAAAAAAAAAAAAAAACTTAACTGGAAAACTTAACTCTTACTTTATAATTCCCTGGCAAATACCATATGCTGTAGAGCAACGGGGAATTCAGTAGAGAATTTATTGGGAAGGCTCTTTTCTCTTTTGCCCTGAAGAGAGAGGAGAGAGAGAGGCTTGCAGGAATTAACTTTTAGTGAACCAGGAAAAGAAAGCCACACTCAAAGAAAGTAAAACTTTTAGGTAAGCAAATACGTATAAGCACTCACATATTCTTATACACATTCCCATCGAGCCTCACCACTATTTCATCCACTCCACAAGTGTTTATGCATTCTTATATACATACATATATGCATATATATACATACCATATACAAATAATACAAATATATATGCATATATATGTACACATATATACACATATACATACACACATACACACACACATATATATGTATATATATCAAATATATGTATATATGTATATACATACACACATACACACACACA
Organism: Mus pahari; assembly: GCF_900095145.1. Classification (NCBI taxonomy): domain Eukaryota; kingdom Metazoa; phylum Chordata; class Mammalia; order Rodentia; family Muridae; genus Mus; species Mus pahari. Next base: position 12,808 of record NW_018393856.1, on the reverse strand, counting down.
CACACATATATATATATATATATATATATATCAAAAGCTCCCACAAGCAGGTTTCATTGAGCAAGCACCAGAACTCACTCATTCTGGGTGAAAAATAAGCTCCAACTTTTATTGCTCAGAGAAAGAAAAAAAAACTTCTACCTTTTTATTGAGTAAGAAAAATCCCTGTCCTGAGCAGTAAGAAGAAAACTGCTGTTAAGAAAGAAACCTGGCTCTTGTTGTTCTTAGTACTTCTCAGGCATTCCAAGCATCTTTTATCAAAAGTTCACAACAAGTTCAAACATATATTGAATAAGAAGTTGCAACAGAGCTGTTTACATGTGTTTCTCTTAAGACTGGTTATCTAATTAAGCATTCATTATCTGCCTCTCACTCAACAGGCTCATTAAAAGTTTAAAACAATAATTCTTATGTCATAAATTAGCACAGCTTTGTCAAGAGACAAATCATTTGCCCTATGTCTCATAAGTTTTGAAGTTTTATATAGCTAAATCCAGTCAATGTTTTATCTCTTGTCCTTGCATCTACAATAAGTTACCTATACCCAATTTATGACCTTTAGTTATAAGATAATGGTTTTACAACTAGCCTAAAAGGAATATTTTCCCTGATCATAAATTTGTTTCAAACCTGCTTTCTATCCTAGTGCAATTAGCACATGAAGGTTTACAGAGGTCTAGTTGCAGCTCTTTCTATAGAGGGCTCAAAATTGCTAGTATAAATTTATGAATTCTATAGAATCATTATTAGGAATTAAGAAATCATCTGTTTGTCTACATAGCATCACTACAAGATAGTACATCTTTGTTGATCTGCAGAAAATCTTCCCAATAGGGTGGGCTAATGCCCAGAGATCATTATATCATGTAGTAGTGACAGGAAAGGGACATCAGCAATAAGAATCAACCCTGAGATGAGATTTCTAAAAGCCTTACTTACAATTCAGAATTATCCATTGCAGCCATGTAAAATGATAGACCATCTCAAGCTCACTTTCATGTCTTTAGCCTTCCCTAGGTGGCTCCTAGCATTGGGAGAGAGAGAGAGAGAGAGAGAGAGAGAGAGAGAGAGAGAGAGAGAGAGAGAGAGAGAGAGAGAGAGAGAGAGAGAGAGAGAGAGAGAGAGAGAGAGAACACTAAAAATAAACTTCAAAAGTACTACTGGGAAAATTAGAAATCAAGAGGTAAAGAATGAATCTTGGACCCTATTTCTCATCTTATGTAAAGGGCAGTTCTAGACAAATCGCACACCTTTATGTGAAACCCTAATTTCTAAGTCTACAGGATAGAAATGAAGAGAAAACACTTCAACATAGACACAGGCACACATGTTCTGCACTCCTGTACCAAATCACAAGGGCACTGCTCAGAACTGTATGTCTTTTCCCCAAGATCTAGCTAAAAACAAAAGTTAAAAATAATCTGTAATCAAATGCCAAATGTACATAAAAACAGTGCAGGAAAAAGTAAATAATTACACATGGGATAACTTAAGAGCTAAAAAAAAAAAAAGTAATTGTGGAGGGTGGAAATGAAATTGCATATCAGACACTAAAATTCTACAGAATCTTCCTTCTCCCTGAAATGGTGACAACTTTGAAAACCAGAGCATTGCTGATATTTTATGGTGGCCAAGAAATAAACATCACCAAGCCAGAACGCAGCCAGAGCTTGTCTGCTCCTCAGCCATCATGGAGAGAGGACCTGATAGCTCATTGATTCACTTGCATATGTCAGTTTCCCTCAGAAGCACAAATGTTGGTCTGTCTTTGGAGGATCAGGAACTGGCGAGCCCAAGGACCTTCCCTCCTTACCAGGTGTGTACCTGGGAACAGAATGTTGGACATTCCACTGACAGATGTCCCCAGCAGTCTTGAGCGTCTGTCCCTGAGTTCAGGATCTGCTCTCATCACAGCTCCAGGGCAGCCTTTGCATGAGGCCATCTCAGTGCTTCATCCAGAAACTTTGTCAAGGTTTTCTTAGAGAACTCACTTTTCTACAGTTTCTTCCTTGTCCTGTTTCATGATGCTGGCTGCATCATTGTAGTTTGGGAAAGTCTATTCAGCTGATTTTTAATGTGTTCCTGGGCTCCAATGGGTCACCTTCTGCTTTTTTATTTTATCGTTTCATCCTATGAATTGGATTTAAATGACAACATTCTCTTACTCATCTACCCAGGGTGTTTCCCTATGTTCACACTACTATATAAGAAAATGAAATGTTTGAAAAGCTAAACCAAAAAAAAAAAAAATAATAATTGTTTTTCAAATAATCAGTGACGTTAAAGAGGATTTAGATAAGCAGAATGGAAGAAAATTCAGTAAATTCAGGACATAGACCAGAAAGTCAACAATCCATTTTAGACAGTCAACAAGAATTTGAAAAAAAAAAAAAAAA
>NW_018393856.1:0-9037 GCF_900095145.1 Mus pahari | reverse complement strand
AAAAAAAAAAAAAAAAGAAAGAAAGAAAGCAGTCTCTCATTCTTCACCTACCATTCAGAATTATTTCCATGTCCATGAGGGAGCCAAGTGCAGCTGCCTGTGGTGCACTGGGCCAAAGATGCTCATGACAACCCTGGCAGGTACAAGAGACATGGGCTCAAATTTCAGGTTGAAGGTGAGGAAGCTTTTCTTCTCTGCAGTTTCTCCAGTTTGTGTGTTTGTCCTTACAGGAGGGAGAGGTTCTACTCAACAGTATCTTATATCAGGTGCCCTTTAGTTTTCTCACAACGGGGGACTTTGCTCTTCTTTTTTGTGGTTTTAATTTTCCTGAAGTTTCCTTATCTATACTCAAATGCAACACAGCACAATTATAGAGAATTGTGCAGGAAACTGACATGAGACAAAAATCCTAGAGCAATGGCTATTAGAGCATGTTTAACACTGGGCAGACACTGTCCTAAGCACTATGTGCCTCTGCTCCACTGAATCCTCACAATACACCTGAATGGTACAAAGCACCTTCCCTACATTAGCAACAAAAAGTTGTTGAGCACCATGATAATACGTACATACTGCGCACAAGACCAGTGTCAACTGACCAGCTGAAAAGGGAGCAAATATACAAGCTACATATTCACCTGAGGGCAGGCAAAGCATGAGAGATGAAACTCTAAGCGGGTGCTAAAAGGCATAGTAGTTGGGTAAAGGTCAGTCTTGGATATTCCATATTCCTGTGGAAAGGTAAGCTCCAATATTATGTTTATATGAGTGGCTTCAAAATAATTCAGAAATAATTTTATTGTGGAGAAAACACAAAATTGTAGAGAACAATTTGAAATTAAGGTTGTCATGTGAAGTGCTCTGTTTTGCATGGAGTGAAGCAAATGGAATAAGTTTCTGCTTCAAGGGCTCATTTTGCCTTCAATATAGAAGGTAAAAAAAAAAAAAAAGACAAAAAGATATCATTAATAAAAGGTGGCAATCACAGTGTGGGATATTGGGAAGGACTCAGGCTGGGGCATTTCTAACAAAGAGCATTAATAGATTGAACCAATGTTAAAATAATCGGGAGGACATACATTTGTTAAGACTACAAGAACAGTTTTGCTGTAGTTTTTGTTAGGGGAAATATTCTCAGAAGAAAGGGTGAAAACAGGTCTTGCAAACTTTATATGACCCTGCGCAAGGGAACGCCTGGGCCAAGTAGTGGGAGTGGGTGGGGTAGGGGAGCAGGGGTTGGGGGGGGGGGATAGGGAACTTTCGGGATAGCATTTGAAATGTAAATAAAGAAAATAATTTTTTAAAAACTTTTAAAAAGAAAATATCTAATAAAATAATTTAAAAGTAAAATAAAAAAATAGAAGTCAAAAGTAAATAACCTTCAGTATAATTCTACCCATGACTATTGGGAACAAAATTTTGACCAGTTAATCCCACTAAGAGACCATTAATCTAGATGTTCATACCTTGACTAAGTCATTATCCTCTGTATACTTATTGTCAAGGGGCCTGAGAAGAGGACATACCATATCATCTCACCTGAGAACCTGGTCCACTTGACCAAGCACAACTTTCTGAGAAGCCACAAGCTTTTTATGAGTTCAACAACATTTGAGTGATGGTTGCATATGGGGCAGTGAAGACGATCAGGATGAAGCCCAACACAGTCCAATAACCTGAGCTCTCACTGGGTGAGATGAAGGGAAAGGAAGGAGGCCACCAGATTTAATGCTCAGGATTGTGTTGGTTTGAAAATGCCAAAGTGATATCATTTAACTTTTGTCTGAGAAGAGCATGGTCATATGAACTTGAGGGATGAAGGATTCTCATGAAAGGCAGGAAACTAGCAAGTCTATGCCCTGATTGTAGGCATAATCACTACAAGGGCATGAAAAAAAGACAAATCAAAAACAAAAACAAAGCAAGCAAACCAAAAAAAGAACAAAAACACACTATGATCAGTCATCATAAAGTAAAGAACCGCATGTGTTTACACAGTTAAGACCATTTTCATCAGAATAAGCAGGAAAAATATGTGTGTTCTTTAGATGATTTTTTTTCCTAGTGCTGTGTATAAAATCTGAAGATGAAGTGGAATAGCATTACCCAGGCAACAGTCTTTTTTTCTCTTGCTGGACCTGGAATTAGGCATGCCTGCCTTGAGGACTGAGAAAAAGGCTGTCAACTTTATTCTCATCCACTTGGCATTTTCTAATACAATCATTATTCGTAGCACAGGCATCAAAGATATAGCCACAATCATTATTCGTAGCACAGGCATCAAAGATATAGCCACAATGTTTTATTTCAGAAACTTCCTAGGAGATATTGGCTGTAAAGCTGCAGTTTATCTGGCAAGGATGGCACGGGGCCTCTCCATCTGCACCACCTGTCTCCTCAGTGTGGTCCAGGCTGTCACCATGAGTCCCAGGACTGCCCTTTGGACAAAGCTCAAACCACAAACAGCATGCCAAGTTCTTCCCTTCATCCTTGTCTTTTGGATTGTTAATATTCTCATAAGCTCCAACTTGCTCTCCTACATCAAAGCAGGCAGTGACTTGAACAGGTCTGTGGCTATAATGTACATTGGCCACTGTTATATGTGCCAATCAAGATACATCATCAAGTGGCTTTTCCTCTTTCTCTTCATGACTCTTCATGATGTTATTTTTCAGTCTCGTGGGCTGGAGCAGTGGGTCCATGGCTCTCCATCTGTATAAGCACCACAAGCGTGTCCTCTACCTTCACAGCTCCAGGTTTGCAAGCAACTCCCCTCCAGAAATCAGAGCTACATGGAGTGTTCTCATTCTTATGACCTGTTTTCTTTTCTTCTATTGGGTAGATTTTATTCTCTCCTTTTACAAAGGTTTCACAGTGACACATGAGTCTATTTTACTAAATATTAAAACATTTTTAGAACTTGGTTATGCTGGTTTCAGCCCCTATGTCCTGATCAGCAGAGACATCCATATTCCCCATGTCTTGCATATTTGCTGATAAGTGTATAAATTACATTCTATAACTATTCTCTGAGTTAAAATATGAACATGATAAATTGCTTTGCTGTGATAAATTTTATAGGTGGGGGACACCATGTTTCTTATGTAGCATAGGTTGACCTGGCAGTCAGTATATAGCACAGGGTGATCTTGGGGTGCCTTGGGATGCCAAATACTGGAATTTCAGGCATTCTCCACCGAACTGACATTTGTCATAATGTTCTAGTGTATCACAACATTAAATTAAACATTATAAAAATACATTTCTTTTTTTTTTTAAGGAGTCTGGCACCGCACATTCTTAAGTTCGGAGTTTCTACAAAGGTGGGCAGAAGGTTCTTACCATTTTCCGTTCCACCATCCCAGCTATGAGACCTTTAGCTCCTCCTTAGTACTGGGGGTTTTACTTTAGGTAACGCTCCTGCCAGAAATCAATATTTCCTGTTTCTCCCAAAGACAGAACATGAGAGCAAGAGAGGGTACATAGAGATGGTGGGGGGGGGTGACTTTGAGCTGAGCTGAGTTTGCAGGGCAGGGTACAGACCATAGTTAAACAAGTGAAGTCACCACCACCCGACAAACCTCATCAACAGCTAGGTGACAGGGCTAGGTGACAGGGCTAGGTGACAGAGCTAGGTGACAGAGCTAGGTTACAAAACCACTGAGGTGAAGAGTATTTGTGCGATGGGACAATTATAGCCAGGTTAGACCTTGAAATAACGCAGTAGGACATGAGGAAACAGCTTCTCTCACACGGTGCCCTGGCAGGTCCGGAAATCATGCTCCTGGCCAGGCCTCACTGGCACACTCATGTGTAAATACCTCTTTGACAGATCGTTAACACTCAAGCTTCCACCTCTGGCTCCCAGTTACTAACTATGGCCTATACTGAACATCCCAGAGTTCACTAGGCCTTCTTGTCCCCTGAATCCCAGACTCCATATTTCCTTATGCTATGCAGGTATACCCTGTGGGCCCACAGACGAGGGAACCACAGTGCCAAGGGAACACTGGGGATCTACTTGGTGAAACCAAGGTGGTACAGCCTTACCAAGCAGCAGGACATTGGTGCTTCCAAGAACTCACAGCCTTCACAGCCTCCAGCCACGGAGGACCCAGAAGGTCCAGAAATTGCATTGACCCCCCTCCCACCCCATTCTTCAAGACATTGTATTGCAGTCAGTCGAGGGAGACTCCCCTCTACTCTGAACTGCCAATTTTTAACCACTGCAGTTCCTCCTCAGAATAAACAGAAAAACCCAAACACATCTCGCAAGGAGTGGGGTTGAACTGCTCTCTCTGTAGTTGGGCACTGTGCCTGCAGGGGAGCCAAGGCTGCCTGAGTTCCTTCCCTGGTCCAAGAGTGAAACAATCCCATTAATTTAACAGAAGGAAGTAAATGAAGCAGAGGCACTTCAAGTATTCAGAACACACATAAACCCTTGGGGGCCACTGAAATATCCAGATTAATCTTATTTTAGAAAAGGTATCCAACACTAACCATAAATCCCTAAGTGATGATAATGGAGCTCCTGAACATGAAGAATACCATCCGCTAGAGGTCTATGTTCTGGAATCAGCATTGTCTGGTGTAGAAAAAAGCAGCCTGTCTGACAAACAGGTTGGAAAAGAAAGAGGAAGAAAAGCAGGCTGTAACGCAAGCTGACATAACTGCTACTCACAAGGCCCCACAGAGGCAAATGTCACCAGGACCTCTTAGATGGGAGAGTCCCTGATCACTATGGTATGTCTCAATCCACTGTGCTGCATGCAGTTATATTGAGAACTTGTAACTCATAAACTACACTCATCAAAAAGCAGAAGCTAAGACCTCATAAATCCCCTTCCCCCACCCCATCCCCCTCATCAGTAGTATCTTGCCCGAGATGCTTCCTGCTTCCTTAGGTGCCCTGAGACCATTGCTTGGGGTCACAGGGGCCCTGAGTCTTCCACTGGAATCACACCTCTTGGCTAACCACCATCCTCAAAAGCACCACAGGGCTCCTCTAGACACCCTCCCTGGCTGTAACATGGTAGTGACATAAATTTTTCAAGATATCTTTTGATGATTCCGTTTTAACTATGAGACCTTATTTGGAAAGGTTAAGCTATTTGACTTGACATAGAGGACTATCTTTTTACAAAGTAACTAGTGAATATTTATATGGAATAAAATCACAGAATTGTCAGCATAAAAACTCTTAAAATATTAAGATGTAGACATTGGGACTGGAGAGATGGCTCAGTGGACAAGAGCACTGATTGCTCTTCCAGAAGTCCTGAGTTCAATTCCTATCACCCACATGGTAGCTCAGAACCATCTATAATGGGATCAGATGCCCTCCTCTGTTGTGTGGACATATGCAGGAAAACAGAACATTCAGATACATAAATAAATCAATCTTTAAAAGATACAGAAATTGAAGTTATAAAGTATCTGACACAAAGAAGCAGACAAATAAAGCACCTTCTAAGTCAGTCTGTGTAATTTGACTCAAAAGGAAGTGATGTAAGAACATGGAGAAGGTGTGAAGAAAAATGTGTTTAATCTTACCGATGGAGAGGGTGTTCAACATTAAGAATAGAAAGGGAGCTGGAGAGATGATTCAGTGAGAAAAAAGCACCTGCTGGCACCCAGACAGCCTAATTTGTCTCTGAAGAGGAAAACTGACTCCCCCATGCTGTCCTCTGACCTCCACAGGCATGCTGAGATGCTCACATGGACACACGCAGGAACATATAAATGAACTTTAAAATAATTTAAGTGTTCTTAAAATAGACAGGAGAAATATAATTGTTGACACAGCATGATCAAGGATGGCATGGATTCACACAATGTTGCTCTACTCAATTTCTCCTTAAAAGTCAGAGTACAGGCTGATGCGGGAGGATGGCGGTGGCGCCGGTTGCCTGGGCTGGGAGAAAGTGGGCTGAGCCGCCGGCACTCCAGAGAGCCCGCTGCCAGCGCAAGGTGTAGTCGGGGCACTGCCTACAGCCTCACTGGAGAGGATGCCCCCGTATCAGTGATGGGCTGTGAGACAAGCAAGGTCCTTCCTGAGCCACTCAAGGATGTCCAGCTGGATCTGGTCAAGAAAGTGGAGCCCTTCAGTGGCACTAAGAACGATGTATACAAGCACTTCATCACAGAGGTGACAGTGTTGGCCCTCTCAAAGCTGGCTTCCCAGCTACCAGTCAGTATACACCTCCCTACCCTGGTGTTCCCACTACTGGCCACACAGAGCCTCCTTCAGAACCACCACGCAGGGCCAGGGTGGCAAAGTACAGGGCCAAATTTGACCCACGCATGACAGCTAAGTATGATATAAAAGCCCTAATTGGGCGAGGCAGCTTTAGCCTCATGGTATGTGTGGAGCCCCGGGCAACCCGACAGCCATATGCTATCAAGATGATCAAGACCAAGTACCGAGAAGGGCGGGAGTTGTGTGAGTCCGAGCTCTGAGTGCTGCACCGGGTGCACCACGCCAACATCATCCATCTGGTAGAGGTGTTTAAGACACAGGAGCGTGTGCATATATGGTAATGGAGCTGGCCACTGGGAGTGAGCTCTTTGGATTATTGCCAAGGGTTCTTTCACTGAGCGAGATGCCACAAGAATGCTGCAGATGGTACTGGATCGTGTCCGGTATCTTCATGCCCTTGGCACTACACACCAGGACCTCAAGCCTGAGAATCTCCTTTACTACTACCACCCAGGCACTGACTCCAAGATCATCATCACTGACTTTGGCTTGACCAGTGCCCGGAAGAAAGGTGACGACTGCCTGATGAAGACCACGTATGGCACACCTGAGTATATTGCTCCTGAGGTTCTGGTGCGAAAACCCTACCCCAATTCTGTGGACATATGGGCACTGGGTGTCATTGCCTACATCCTACTCAGCAGTATCATGCCCTTTGAGGATGACAACCGCACCCAGCTATGCCAGCAGATCCTCAGGAGCAAATACAGTTATTTGGGGGATCCCTGGCCTAGTGTATCTAATCTGACCAAGGAGTTCATTGACTGCCTGCTGACCGTGGACCCTGGAACCCGAATGACTGCACTGTAGGCCCTAAGACACCCATGGGTAGTAAGCATGGCAGCCTCTTCATCCATGAAGAATCTGCACCGATCCATCTCCCAGAATCTCCTCAAACATGCTTCCTCTCGTTGCCCAGAGTACCAAATCTTCCCAGTCCACACGTTCCAGCTGCTCCACACGTTCGAACAAGTCACGCCGTGGTCGGGAGCGCGAACTACGGGAGCTTAACCTGCTCTATCAACAGCAGTATAATGGCTGAGCCACCAGCTATGACATGGACACAGTATTGTCTCATCTGGACACCTTCTGCCATGTCACCTGGGCCTAATACCTTTTCTATAGCTAGACCTCATGCCCAGCAGTATGTAGAGCATGTCTGGGCCCAGCTCCTCTCTGTACCTTTAGTAGCCCCTACCTCCTATCATGGGCCTGGCCTGTTAGGATGGAATGGTGGCAGGACTGAGTCTCCACTGATCTCCTTAATTTTTGCCAGTTTCTTGGACCAAGCGGAGCTACTGTGTTGGGTAGAAAGGGTCCTGTGGCTCAGAACTCTTAACCCATTACTTTTATAACCCCCTTTCCTCCACAAAGCTTTGGTCTAGCTCCCACATTCTCTGCCATGCTAATCCTTAAGATTACACTCCAGTGGGAAGTCTGGCTTGTGCCATAGCTAAATTGCCTCATTAGTCCTTTAGCTACAGTTAGTTTTGAGCAACTCTGTTTCCCCAGCCAAGATCTGTCTTTCTTCATGGTGCCACCGGGGACACCTTCTAGTCCCCAGACTTGCTAGGAACTGTCGTCTGTCTCTCCACCAGGATGCCATTTCATTCCCCAACTGCCTCTTTCCCAACAGTGAGGGTTAAAGGGAGCTCCACTGCTGCTACCTGGGGGGTGGATGTGCCTGAAGAAGGTTCTCCTCAGAACTTCCTCATCAACCTTTGTTCTGTCCTTTGCTGTACTGCCCTTTGCTGCTTCCCTTCTGGAGCTGCCAGGCCTTTATAGCTCCATTCCGCCACCTTGTGTCTAGTCTGGGTATAGGTGGCCAGGGGAGGGGGTGGTGACGGGTGCACAATCTTGCAAACCCATAGCCCTCCAAACTGAAGGGGAAAGAAAGGAGTTGCTGAATTGGGGGAGAGTCCCGGGCTGCTCAACTCCCCTTCTGCCCAGTTTCTCCAACCTCACCCTGGAACTTAGCCGTACTGTGTTACCTGCCTCTGAACCCTAGGTGCCTCGGGTGCTGACCTTGCCCTAATTGCCCTGTGCCTGTTTCTTTTCATGGCATTAACTTTCCAGGCTAGCCCCACTGAGTCTCAGGCTGGGAGGTAGGGTAGGGTTACAGGGGCTGCTTTCCCAGAGGACTGAGCCACAAACAGTCCCTAGAGCTGCCATGGTCTCGCTACCGCTACCCTGTTAGGCTGGAATACAACCTCCCTCCCTCTGTAGCTGCTCTCAGCTGCTAGGAAGGGGCCGGGGCCGGGCAGAGCCTAGCTTGGGCCTTGGCTAGATTAAGAGCCTATCAGCAGGAAGAGTCTAGCTCCACTCAGCTCCTCTTAGGAGGCAGCCTTGGGCAAGGCGTTCTTTTCTACATATGCCACCTCCACCGGGGAAACCAAACCAAAGAGACCACTCTGTGCCAAGTCAACTGTGCCTTCTATATGCTCTCTTCGCACACCCCTCCCCCTGGGTAGGAGGCAATGGAGAGTCAAAGCCTCAGCCTCAGAGTTACCCCACCTACCAGTTCCCTGGGAATCTCTGGGGGTGTGAACCACTGGGGATTGATTGTTTCTCTTGGCCAAAGTAGGCCTGGTTGTGAGGATAAGACAGAGAGAGTTTAGTGTCTTGGGCCTTTGATAGGTCCACCAGGCCTTCATGCCATGGACCATGGATGGAGAATGTGCAGTTATTTATTTGTGTACTCTGTATCTTCTGTATCCAATAAACAGGCTGCCCTCCCTCAGGGAAGGCTGCCACTTTTTCTGACAAGGAAAAAAAAAA
>NW_018393855.1:2145-5795 GCF_900095145.1 Mus pahari | reverse complement strand
CTGAGTTGCATAACAGCAATCAGCAGACCAATGTACCTCCAGATGGCACCATGGTCATGCCCATTTTAGCTTTTGGGGGTTAGGGCAAGCCCTTGTCCAGTAGATTTTTGACCAACTTCTTAATCCACAGGGCAGTGGTTTTCCTGCCTGGTAGAGTTCCGTGTGCCGCACATTGGTGACTGCAGTGCAGGCTATAGAGCATCAGACCAGCCTGTGAGGTTCCTAGCAAGTCTAGGGATTCAGCACCATTGTTAGATGAAAACCGCACATTCCTGGACAGATCATGCCAAGACAGCAGTGTTCAAAATTTGGGAGATCTTTATTTTAAAAGGAGAAGAAGAGGGGGAGGGGGGCAGGGTTCACATCTTTTAATCTGGGTGGGACATAGGTAACACAGGTGATAACTTGCAGGGTATGCAGGTAACACAAGCAGTGTGCTATGGNTGCCATAGGAATGAACACAGAAAACTCTTGTCCCCTGGGATGATGTAATTGCAGGTTACAGATGCTGGCTGAAACCACTGTCTGTTGCTAACACCAACCAGTTCCATTGGTGCTCTTCCCTGTGTACANCCCCAGGTCTGGTCCTATCAGAACATCAAAGGGCCTTGTAAATTTGAGAAGTAAAAAGCTATTTAGCATTTTGTTTGCTTTGATACATTTTTCAATGCCTTCAAGGGTCTTGTCTTAGAAAAACAAAATAGACAATAATGATGTTTCTCAGGTGAGGATATTTGCAACAAAATCCTTGCTAGTCCTGCCATCCTCTAAAGACCCAGAATGATGCTNCCCTTGCTGCAGGAAACTTCATCTCATTCCTGCAAGAGTCAGCAGTGACTTTGAGCATCAGCTACACAACAATTTATAACATATAACGATATGGATTATTAAAAATAATTCCTTGAGGATAGGGTCTGAGGAGCCAGGTATCAAAATGAAGTATACGGGTTTCATCCTACAATGAAAAAGTCAAAGGCTGTCCTTGAATAAAACTCAAAAACTGTATTATTTGTGGATATTTTAAATTACTGTCATGTGTGTGTATGTGTNTTACACATCATTTGTTTATATGTATGAATACATGTACGTATGTGTATAAAGGCAGAAGGTAAACTGTTTTCTTCAATCAATCTCTATTATTATTATTATTATTAAAAATTTTGTGTGCTTGGTATTTTTCGTGTATGTTCAGTGTATATGATTGGCATGAAGGCCAAAAGCAGGGGCAAATTCCATTAGAACTGGAGTTACAGAAGGGGATGAGATGCCACTTAAGTTCTGGGAATCTAACCAGGTTCTCTAACGCACCAAGTGCTCTTACATGAGGAACCATCTCATCAACAGGTCCACCTCCTATTTTCATTTTTGAGAGGGATCTTTCACTGAGCCTGTGGTCGTGCCTTTCGTCTGGCAAGATGGCTGTTGAGTTTGGAGATCCACATGTCCCCATCACCCAGGGCTTGGAGTACAAACATGCAGTGATCCCTGGTTTATTACATGGGTGCTCGGAATCAAACTCAGATCTGTAAGTTTGCACAGCACACACTTATGGACAGTGCCTTGTATTCAGACACCTACTTTAAATTTAAAGATACCCTGCACTATGATATGTATCTTCAGCCAACATTCTTTTATTACATGTCAATCATGTGACAAGGACTCCTTTAATGAGTTGTGTCGACCCAGGTGAGATATCTTTTATCTGGAGTCTCATTTCATCTTTCAGACAGAGAATTGTNAAAATCTAAGGTATCCTGCTGGAGCTGAATTATACTCATGAGCATAAATTGTATGCACATTAACTGAAAAGCAATGCCCAAGCCAGACAGGGAGCCCATCATACTGTAAAAGCCCAGATCTAAGGTCAGGCCTAGGACAGACTCTGAACTTTTACTTTACTAACCATAGCCTCTGATTGGTTTTTACCCTGCTCTTCCTTATTATTGCTTTCAATAAGGCCTGTTTTCTTCAAGTTCCTTGTGTCTAATGCCTAATGTAAGAAAGCCCCCCACTGACTCAACTTGGCCATTCAATTTAAAATATCATGTTGCAATATATCCCATCAGTGGTCAGTACATAAATGAATAAGAGACTCTGGAACACACACTCAATAGCTTGTATAGAAAAAGTGTGCATCAAAGTCTTAATCACAACCACACAATGCATAAATGACTAAGAGGCACAAGCTAAAGGGAAGCTGGGGTCACCTTCTTTGCCTCGAATTGGGATTCAATGGACGAAGCAAATAGTTAAGGAGGCAAAGGGATGTAGAAGGCAGGCAGGATGGCTGTGTGTGCTGGCTACAGGAAATCACCCAGGATATCAGAGACAGGAACAGATAGCCATAAAGGTAGCCAGAAGCATAAGACAGCCCTGCTTGAGCCACTGATTGAATTCTACAAAGATTTTAGAATTCACAGTAAAAGACAACAAACTGTCANCTCAGACAGCTCTTAGGTTTGCATTTAAGCAAGGAACTTTAATTTGGTTTAAGTTTTGTCCATCTTCATGGAGGAGCAAATTCTGGTGTTTCCTTTGGTACACAGGATCTTTGTCTTCTTTTCTATAACCACTTGCAGCATGTGAGGAAACTTGTACAATTGCCAATCGGATGAGTAAAGATACTGCACCTATCACAGCATTGGGCTCCTTTCATACGGCAATCACGTCGATTATTGACTTTTAGGCTAAAAGCTGAAAGATGAGTAAGGAAAAAAAACACATTAGAATTGCAAGTGCCAGGTCAGAAATACATAGCAATGTGTTCTTAAGATGAGTAGATCACAGCAGGCTCTTCCCCCAAAAACAGGGATGTCTCTTTTAGCAGGGCTGAATCCAATTCTTGATAGAGACAGGCGCTGTTGCAGTGTAGAGGGGTTCCTGGTTTTCCTAGGAACTAAATGTTGAAGGGTCTGTTCCACCCCTGACTGATTGGCGTTTTCAGGGTCAGCAGGCAGGAGCTCAGGAAAGATTCTGTGTGAGTCCCTAGCTGCTTCTCATCAGCCCTGCCTTTGCTTTTCCATACATAAGTCCCTTGTTCTAGTATCTGAAACAGACACTGAGTGTGACTGTGCACATGGATGTTCATGTGTGCACACATAAAATAGAGGCCAGATGTATTCATCAATTCTTTTCCAGCTTATTGATTATTTTAGCTCCCGCTCTTGAGTTGTCTAACCCTATAATTCTGTTGTCTAATATGAAGTATGAAACACAGCTTGGAGCCTGGGAAGATGGCTCAGCAGTTAGGAGTGCATACCTCTCCTGCTGAAGAAATGAGTTAATTTCCTAGTACCATATCAGGCAGGCCATATGTGCCTACAAATAACCCCATCTCTGAGAGATTAGATGTCCTTTTTTGACATTTGTGAGGACTATACTTCTTGGCACAAACCCATACACAAATCCATACCTATACACATAATTTGAAGGGATATAAACCTTTTCCACTTACGGAAGAGTTTGGGAGACTGGGTTTAATAGCCTTCCCTGAGCTATGAGCNTCATTACCCCTGTAGACAGAGTGTGCTTAAGGGTATACCATGGGGTAGGGGGAGAGGAAACTGAAACACAGGCTGGGCTGGTTATTCTGAAGTATTCTCTAGTGTAAGCAGAGACTCTACTCTTATATTGTACTGGCTACTTTTGTG
>NW_018393855.1:0-1194 GCF_900095145.1 Mus pahari | reverse complement strand
TCCTATTTCACTTTGGGACCACGCTACTCCCCTGACTCACCTGCAAGTGGACACAGCAGCACCAGGAGAAATGCAAAGAGAAAGTATTGGATCCTCATGACTGAAGCCTGATGAGGTGCAGAGATGCAGAGGGACTTGATCTCAGTGCCTTATATAGTGCCAGGTGCTGCCTCCTGGGTACGATTCTTCACTGACTTGAATCCAAGGAATTGCAGTTATGAAACACAAAGCGCCTTATCTCTCTTGTCAAAGTGGCACTTTGAGAGCACACTGAGTCTCTTATGCATATATGATGATCCCCAGATGATTTCCTCCTGCCCTGCTCAACAAGAACAGCTTCCTGCCCTACTTGTCAGGTGACAGGGACCCATGCTGTCCTGGTTTAGACTTACTGGTTACAATTGGACTTTGCTTGCCTATAACTCAGACATTTGACTTGGTCATCTCAGAGTCTGGCAACGGGCTGAGGCCTCAGTGGGAAGTAATTTCACATAGATCTCTCTGTTCTTGGGCACACTCAGCTGCTGGAGGCAACAGAATATGAGCCAGGTCAAGGTTCCCCAAGCTTTTTAGATCAGAACATGGGCCTCATTTCATAGATTTCTCTAAGTGACTGCTCAACAGCGGGGTTCATTCACTACAGTGGAATCGGATAGGTGTGCTTCTTCCTCTCTCAGAGAAAGCAATGAGTTGGTAACGTGTTACCTGATCATGGGGCCCCATGCCCACCTAAAGGAAAGGAGGGAGTAGCTGGTTCTAACCACCACATGATGAACAANTTGTAGGACATATTAGCCTTTAGTTTTATGGTTCTTCTCATTCTAAGATGATGTGAGTATCAGTGATGAGGGGTCAAGTTGCTTTTTGGATTCTATTTTTTTTTTTATTTTATTTATTTACATTTCAAATGCTATCCCGAAAGTTCCCTATACCCCCACAGGCCCTGCTCCCCTACCCACCCACTCCCACTACTTGGCCCTGACCTTCCCCTGTGCTGGGTCATATAAAGTTTACAAGACCAAGGGGACTCTCTTCCAAATGATGGTCGAATAGGCCATCTTCAGCTACATATGCAGCTACAGACAGGAGCTCAGGGGGTACTGGTTAGTTCATATTGTTGTTCCACCTATTGGGTTGCAGACCCAATCAGCTCCTTGGGTACTTTCTCTAGCTCCTCCATTGGGGACCCTGTGT
>NW_018393854.1:1916-5648 GCF_900095145.1 Mus pahari | reverse complement strand
TATGTAACATCCAATTTTTATCCTAGAATGCTGATTTTACTCTTCTCTATTTTTTCTTTTTCACATTATCATCCAATTTACTCATATCCTACTATCTACTTTATTGCATATGTCAAAAAAAGAAAGAAAAATGCTCTGAGCATCGTAGAATATTGAGTTTCAGCTCAAGAGGTTTCAGAGAGTAATAATATTAGCAACTGAGTTAGAGGCCCTTCTTGTTATATTTTGGTAANGTATATTCTGTACCATTGTGTGTTGCAAGTATATAGTTTGCTTTTTATTTTGGGGGGACAAAATATGAGGAGATTTGTTTTTTTGGAATCTCAGAAGAATCTTTGTACTTTAGACGTTTAAAACAGTCTGAAGGTCATATTAGCCTCTCCTCTCATTGATGTCTAACAAGGCTATTCTCTGCTACATATGCACCTGGAGCCATGGGTCCCTCTATGTGTTTTCTTTGGTTGGTGGTTTAGTCCCTGGGAGTCCTGGGGGTACTGGTTAGTTCATATTGATGCTCCTCCTATAGGGTTGCAGACCCCTTCAGCTCCTTGGGTCCTTTCTCTAGTTCCTCCTTTGGGGACCTTGTGTTCCATCCAAAAGCTGATTGTGAGCATCCACTTCTGTGTTTGCCAGATTCTGGCAGGGACTCTCAGGAGACAGCTATATCAGTGAGTGTCCTGTCAGCAAACACTTGTTGGCATCCAGAATAGTGTGTGGTTTTGTTGGTTGTTTATGGGATGGATCCTGAGGTGGGGCCGTCTCTGGATGGCCTTTCCTCAGTCTCTGCTCCACACTTTGTCTCTGTAGCTCCTCCCACTGGTATTTTGTTCCCCCCTTTAAGAAGGACAGAAGTATCCACACTCTGATCCTCCTTCTTCTTGAGCTTCCTGTGGTCCGTGAATTTTACCATGGGTATTCCTAGCTTTTTTCCTAATATCCACTTTTCAGTGTCTCTGAGGTTTCTTAAGACCATCTATCTATTCATCCATGATTTTGTGGAACATATTTTCTATTTCTTTGACCATGTTTTGCTTCTTCCTGTATAACTATTTTCCAGAGCCATGGTATTTTTATTGTGTTACAGATTTACTGTTACCTTTCTTCCTGGTGTTCTGGTGGGCTTTTTTGTTGTTTGTTTTGTTTGTTTTTGGTGTGTGGTTTTGTGTGTGTGTGTGTGTGTGTGTGTGTACGCGTGTAAACAATTTTCTTTAATTAAGTAATGATTTTTTCTACCCTAATATATTCTTCATTCTGGAATTTTTTCTTGACTTTCAGTCACACACACACACAGATACACACACACACGTACAGACACACACACACATAATTATTTCAGGTTGAGTTTTCATCTAAGTTTCTATCTCAAATTTTTTTTCATGCATTGAACTTTTTCATTACCTTATGTAACGATTTATTTTTCATTGTCTTCATTCAGACATTTTTTTCTATCATCTTTGAGTTCCTTGGAAATGTTGACAATTGATATTTTGAAATTCTTCCATACCAGCTAAGTTGCTTAGAATATTGTTCTGCAGAGTGCTGATTTGAGAAAAATGAGTAGTCTTGGCTATTTACATAGTTTGTGTTTTGCAATGGGATCTGCACATTCAGTGTTAGGGTGTTTATGGTATTTCTTGGTCTACATGTCTTGTCTCATCTTTTGGGGGAGTGTGTTTGGAGTGTGTTATCCCACTTGTCAGTTTGTCATCAGCTGAGTGACCCTTGTTTTGCATCTGGAGCTACTACTCTGGGGTCCTAGTTTCAGACTACAAGTGATATCTGCTTTGTATTATATTATTATCTATGTATTACTTATTTTTATATTGCTATGATAAAACACTGTGACAAATGCAACTTGTAAATATATTTTATTTGGACTTATCATTTCAGAGGGACATGAATTCCTGATCAGAGAATGGAGGCATGGCAGCTGAAAGTTCACATCTTGAACTGCAAACATGAAACAGAATGGATTCTAAATGGTACAAGTTCTTAAACTCCTAAAGCATAACTTTAGTGGCATACCTCCTGTGGGAGATTGGTTCTAATGCTTTGATTCAATCAGGAATCTGTGTGTCCAAATGCTAAAAGTCCTTGTTCCCAGTTGGCTTTTGATCAATCAGTAAATTTGCCAGTGGCCAACGACTGGGCAAAGGGAGATGGGATGGGACCCTTAGAATTGCATGGCTAGGGATCAGAGGAGAGGAGAAGGAGAAATTTCCATGAAGTGGTGGGATATGGATGGATGTAGGAGCTGCAGGAAATAAAGCCAATGAGCTATGTAAAATTTTGGATAAGTGACAAATGGCAACATCCCCAATTGTGCCTGGGGTAGCAGGGGACAGTTTTGGAATGCCCAGGCTTTGAAGTAGCCAAGGCATTTTAAAATTAACTGGTGTGTGTGTGTGTGTGTGTGTGTGTGTGTGTGTGTGTGTGTGTTTTCCAACTGAGATTCCAGATAGATCCTGGGTGGGTGCACGTGTGATCCACCAGGAACTAAAATGCCAAACTGTCCAGAACACCTCCTCCAATGAAATTATACCCATTAAGCCTCTCACAAACAGTAGCACCAGCTTGGCATCAAGTATTTGTGACTACAGAGGGTGTTTCTCATTCAAACCTAATAGATAAGCAAGGAAGCCTGAACAATGTTTCAAGAGTGGAGTGGCTTTGAGTGTCTCCGACTGAGCTTCTGGGTTGGGCTCCACACGGCTCCAGGGCCCAGACACTGCATGGTATCATGAGAAGCTGGATCAGGGGATTCCTTCCTGGAGGTCCAGCTTTGACTCCAGGTTTTGATTTCATGCCGTCTCAGATTAGTTGAGCGAAATCGCTGACAGTTCAGGAAGGGAAGGTGCCGACTTGCCCTTGGATTCTGACCTGAAGTTTTGGTTCAGATTCTAAGTCTGACTCACAGCTATCCTAATGCAGCTTAATGAGGTAAATGGGATGACTGACAGATGACCAGGTGAGTAGGAAGGAACTTGGCTCAGGGGTCCCTATATGTAGTTCTGGGCCAGGATCCACGCATTGTCAGGGCCCATTAGTGGGGGCTGGGTGAGCATTGGTCAGCGAAGTGGGGTTGAGGGTCCTTTAAGAATAATTCTGGATTGAGTTCCACTTGTGAGGCTCTATGGTAGATGGGCTGTATGACAGGGACAAATGAACTGACCCAAAACTCCTACCCAGTGTTGTGGTTCAACTATGTTTGGCATAGTGGGTGGAGTGGTAGGTAGGGGATCACGAGCAAATTTCCCGATCTGTTCAGTTTCAGTCAGAGAATCCACTAAGTTTAAGGTGTGTGCAAATTTTTGAGTAGCATTTCAAGTGATTGTATATTTTCAGGTGGAGCTACTGGGAAGGCATGAGGGCCGAATTTATGACAGAACCCTAGAGAATCTTCTTATTATAACTGATATACCTGAATCCACNGACTCTGCAATTAAGTATTTGAGGATAAATTTGCCACACATTACTGATAAGGATTAGAATGGAAAGTAACACACAGAGTAGCTAATACTTAAGAGAACCAATACCCAACATATCTATGTGTTTCTTTCTCNTAGATTTTTCTTTGTCACAAATCCTAAGTGTCTTCTATGAATTCAGAACTCATTCCATTGCCAAGATCTCATTGAACTTTAGAGTCAGTAATAGCTNTTTCTGAATCTCATTATTTGCATGCTAACTCTACTGTGCATTCACCTCAATTAAACTTCCTGATAGCAGTTA
>NW_018393854.1:0-1156 GCF_900095145.1 Mus pahari | reverse complement strand
CCCCCCCAGATCCCCACCTTCCCTGGGGCCTCAAGTCTCTAGAGGATTAAGCACATCTCCCAATGAGGCCAGACCAGGCAGCCTGCTGCTATATATGTGCCAGGGGCCTTGACCCAGGCCCTTTATGCTCCTGATTGGTGGTTCTGTCTCTGGGAGCTTCCTGGGATCTGGGTTAGTTGATACTGCCAGTCCTCCTATTGGGTCTCTCTTCCCTATAGCTTCTTCAATCCTACCCCTAATTCAACCATAGTGGTCCTGACTTCAGTCCAAGGGTTGGGTGTAAGTTTGTCTCAGTCAGCTACTGGTAGGGCCTCTCAGAACAGCCACACTAGGCTCCTGTCTGTAANCACACCACAGTACCATCAGTAGTAGTGTCAGGCCTTGGTGCCCCCACCCCAGCCATGAGATGGATCCNGCTGCAACAAANAANNCTGCAACAAAACCACAAATGACCACAGCAACTCTTATAAAAGAACACATATTAATTGGAACTTATACAGTTTCAGTGGTTTAGTTATTGTCATCNTGGGGTGCTTTNGCTGCATGCTGGCAGACATGGTGTGAGAGAAGATGTTGAGAGTTCTACATCCCGACCTGTAGTCAGTAGAAAGAGAGAGAAACTGAGGCTGNCCTGGACTTTTGAAAGCCCAAAGAGCGCACTTTCNCCAATAAGACCACACNTCCTATTCCCTCCCAAATAGTGCCATTTCCTGGTGGCCTAGCATTCAAATATATGAACCTATGGGAGCCATTGTTAGTCAACCTACCACAATTAGTAAATAATGTATCTTTGTAAATTATTTTTAATTAATTCTTTTATTTTTGCTTTTTTCAATTATTGTAAGAGGGCCTCTGTNACTTGACTTTTTTCAAAACCTATTTGCATGATAGTCCTTAAACTCTTTAACTTCTCTTGTAGCCCACCACGCACCACCAGAGGTAGTAGAAAAGAAAAGATGAGAGGAAGTGGACCTGTTTAGAAATGGTTCTTTGGAACAAAGCCCATCTGCCTTGTCAGGATCTCGGCAGCTCCATCTACTTGTAGACACTTCATGGATATACCAGCATCCCAGTTCTCTAGTGTAGAGATAGCAGCAGTGCTGGCACAACATAGCAGAAAGAGCCAGCATGAATCAGCATGGGTCAGCAGGAGTGA
>NW_018393853.1:0-4221 GCF_900095145.1 Mus pahari | reverse complement strand
CCAGGGAGATATGCCCTTGGACTAACAGGTGTATAGACTTTTGAATACATCGCTATGGCATTGGTGGTTTTAGTAACTTTTCTGTTTGTTTTAAGAACTAAAGTTGTAATGGAGTGTGTACTTGTAGGAGTGACAGTGAGGTGTTTCTGTCCGTGCTGTGTTAGCAGGGTTTTAACCAACGTGTATTTCTGATACTGTATTTGTCTGATGTAAGTGGGAAGCTAGTGTCCGTCTTTCCTCTGGTGATATGGAGTCCTGTGTATGGGTTCTCTCAGCTCATTTGCCTTTCACTCCATCTGGATGCCCAAGGCCACCCAAGGTCAGCTGCTCTTGACCTTGTCACCTTTCACTCCCAAGCCCCATAGAACACCTCTCCTGGGTGTAACCAGTTAGACTAACCACAGTGGCGCTGCTGCTGTGATTTTATTCCTGTTCTGTAGCTCTCAAAGCTACACCTCAGCTTCCAGTGGTGGCCCTCCTTTACCTCAGTATTGAATCAGACTTAACTGTAGGAGTGTTCATGTCTCAGTTCTTCACAGGCTCCGGAAGAGTCAAGCAGCTTGCAGCATAGAATTCACCAAAAATACCCAAGATTCTCGGGGTGGCATTCAGTTCTCTGTCCCCGCCTTGCTGTCCTCTGATAATCATGCTGCTAGGGCGGCTGCATCCTGACATGCACCCAGGAGAATAGCACAGGTTCATGCATATCTGTAAGCTAAAGCCGAACAAGAATTTTTTTTCATACTTTCTTCAGAGATACCAAACCATTGTACACAATTCAGAGAAATTCATTTAACTTTAGAGAGCCACATATTTCTTTATATCCTAAAACAAAAATGAACATGTGTCTTCTCTTAAGCTGGTATGACCATGAATCTGTGGCTTGACCTGTAATGCTTTGAGAGGGCATGGCATCTGAACTGGTTTCCAGGGAAGCAAGCCCGAATGGAAAGCTGGACTCCTGCTGCTTAGCAGCTGTGGGAAAGGGACCACTGACAGCAATGGGGTCACTTGAGAAGTTTCTGTGTGGCTTATGGTCAGCAGTCCTGTTGAGACATGATGGTGGTGGGTCTCTATATCTACCTTCTTAGGGACCAGTGGGAGTCAGGTGGGTCAGCATGGAGAACCAGAGTGGTCCTGCCAATGTCACAGGCATAGACTAGCAGTTGTTCTTCCTGTCTTAGGGACGTGGTGCTTCAAGTCTGCCCCCCACCTCGGCTTCGATAAAAGTGGACTTTGCTCTGGGGCCTGTCCCTGGCGCTCGATGGAGCCTGCCTCTCTGCTGCTGGGTGGACCTGAAATCTCATCTACCTTGTAGTCAGTCTCTCCATGTGAGAAGCAAGCTTGAGGCCAGTGTCCTCCGACATGCCGTAGCACTTAAAGATTTCCAAGGGTCCCTGGGAAACGAGCCCAGGGTCACTGCAACCTGGGGTTTCACTGGGATTCTAACTGGGACTGGGGACCTGACTTTTGATTTTTAGCCTTAATTATAGCCCGGCATAACCATGTACAATCTTCTGGAGGTGGCATCAAGTGTAGGGGCACCCTATCAGGTGCTAATGCTGGTCAAAACAGATTTTAAAATAAAAAATTTGTCATATCCATGCCTCTAAAAAAAAAAAGTTCTGATTTGCACATTCTATCCTGGATAGGTATTTAGAACCTGATAATAGTCTTTAAACAAGCCATTCCAGTCATGATGAGGTGATATATGGATACGTGCATACATTCAAAGCACTGTTCTCAAAGTTAATGCAAGTAAATACAGCAATTCCTCTTTCAATATTTAGGCAGATCGTTAACAATGAGCTAGCCAAATGTGGGCATGTTATTACATGGAAAGTTTAAAGGTCTGATAACTTGACATAGGTTTAGGAGAATTCATCTACTTAGACTTTCTAAATGCCTGCCACAGAAAATTGAAATGGTAGAATGCCTGATCACAGCAATGACCAGCCCTCACCTAGGGCTCTGGATGATTATTGGTCTAATAAGTCTAATAACGCATGCTAGTGTTGATGTTTTTTGGTCAAGATGGGAATGAACAGGAAGAATTATGCAGCAGGCTTTATTTTAAATGCCAATTCACATTACTCTCTTCAAGCTGTGTTGAGATGTTAAACTGGCTTACTATAGACTTTGTAAAAACAAAACAAAACAAAAAAACAAAAACAAATGGCTCCAGAAGAGTAACAAACTGAGATCACACAGGTTGGAAATATGTAAATAACTGCACATGTCAATTCTGCTCTACAGTCCAGTTCAGTCAGTTTTAGTTGCATAGGTTTCCATAGTATTTATAGTCTGTTTATGCCAAATCTGGCCAAAGATGAGCATTGTCTACCACTAAAATGCCTATGCCACTGGGAATTCTGGGTTAATTTTGTGGCCAGAATGCAGTGATCAAAACGTTCAATCTTTTTACAGTGGCATAGGAAGACGGCAAAATTTTCCTAAAGTGCAATAGATTTTCAATTGTATTGTGCCTTGTTCTAAAACTTTTAAGTAGGTGCACTTGACAGTATTGAGGTCATTTGTTATGGTGCTATTTCAATTAGTCTAGGTTTAGGCCCTTGTACATTTTGCCCATAACTTTTTACAAACTTTTTGCACATTCAGAGAATTGTATATATATGTCTTGTATGCATGTCCTTAAACTTCCAGTCTTATTTTGTCTCTTGGAGAATGTTGAATGCAGCTTGTCTAGGAAAGGGATGGGACTAGATTCTAAAATTTATTTGGAATCATGGGAATGATAGTTGGGAAGAAAACATTGCACGCAACAGATTTCTAGATACTTTTTGCTGCTAGTTTTATGTAATATTTATTGAAAATTTTGACAAATATTTATTTTTGCAAGCCTAAAAGTGATTCTTTGAAAGTTTAAAGAAACTTGACCAAAAGGCAGTACAAAAACACTGGCACTTGAATGTTGAATGTCACTGTATGTGTGAAATTATATATTTCGGGGTAGTATGAGCTTTTAATACTAAGTCATAATAAACTCTTAAGTCAAATTAAGCAGACTGGTATTGGCGGTGTAGCCATAACTTTCTGATGTTAGGAAAAACAAAATTGGCGACTTGAAACTAAGTCATGCCAAGGTTTTGATACACTTGTCTTAAGATATTAAGGCAACACTTCAAAACACTGATACAAAGTGTTCAGATTCTCAGATGTTTGTTGTGTGAGTTTTGTTTAGTTGTATTTTTTTTTCAGTGAATGTCTGGCACATTGCAATCCTCAAACATGTGGTTATCTTTGTTGTATTGGCATATTCAGTGATTTGTACATTCAGCAATAGCATTTGAGCAAATTTTATCAGCAAGCAATATTTTCAGTTATGTTTCAAAATTAAGAATGGGTTTAAACTTCCTGAATGTAAAGATTGACCCTCAAGTTACTGTGGCTTTAGTAGTTGCATATTGTATTAGTTTAGATGCTAGCACTGCATGTGCTGTGAATACTCTGGTTTTATTAAAATAAAATGTTGAACTGCACAGTCTCAAAAAAAAAAAAAGACAGGATATATATTACAATAATGCCAAGTAATGCTATTTGTTAACACAGTGGGCATGTGAAACTGTTTAAAAGTAATATAGGAATATAGAATTGTCCAGGTAAAATTGTATATTAGAAGTACAAATCTGTGAAAGAAGTGAGAATAATACACAATAATCTCTATTTCTGTGAGAAGAATTCACCTGTACATAAATTTAGGCTATGTGATGTATCTAATAAAATGAAGGCTAGATGGGACATTAAGCCAGTGCTCAGTTTCACAATGGGACTCTATGTTCTTAAGCAGGAACCACTGGGGAATTGCTCCCACATATCCACCTACTTGCATTGTAGAAACCATTAGCTTGATGAATAAGGGTTAGGCACACAGCAATGAAACCCCAGGACTAAAGACTAAAGCAGATTCAGCTCAGGTACATAGGCCTCCAGCTGGGATCTAGCAGACAAAACTGTGCATTCTCCCCTATTTCAAACATAGACACTTATCAGGTAGCCAGAACAGAAAGAAATGCAGAAGCAGGACTAAGGACTGGTCACATCATGGACAGTTTCATCTCCTAAGGTATAAATTAATAATAAATTAAATGGGCAGCTGGACCCGATCGTCCTGCGCCTCTCCTGCCCAGGAGGGGTGTTCGCCTGGCGGCTGTCCGCAGGCTGACCCAGCACCCAACACCTTGCCTCCCCGACCGAGGAGGG
>NW_018393852.1:0-28118 GCF_900095145.1 Mus pahari | reverse complement strand
CACAGACTGAGGCTGATCTTCAATAACAGCATAAATAATAGAAAGCCAACATTCACGTTGAACCTGAACAACACTCAACTCAACGATACCTTGGTCAAAAAGAAATAAAGAAAGAAATTAAAGACTTTTTAGAGTTTAATGTAAATGAAGCCACAACATACCCAAACGTATGGGACACAATGAGAACAGCCCTAAGAGGAAAACTCATAACTCTGAGTGCTGCCAAAAAAAAAATAGGGAGAGAATACACTAGCAGTCTGACAGCACACCTAGAAGTACTAGAATGAAAGGAAGCAAATTCACTCAAAAGTTCTGACAATCTGTAGGATTATTGATTCATTTGGACAATAACATTAAGCATATTTTAGAATATACTGTAAGTCATTTAAATTTTACTTTGTTAGAAAACAAACATTCTCAGAGGACTATGACGATGTATCTTATAACATATAAGGTTTGTTGTTATTTGTTTTTATTTTTGTGGCATATATAATGTGAGCAATTTTGATTATTTCAGTACTACACATTCAAATGACTAATGGCTACTTTTGTATCTTTTAATATTGCAAATCCTTAATCTGCTGTACATACCCTCACTTTTTTTCTTACTTTTTACTCTTTTAGAGACATGTTCAGTATCAGATATAGAAATTGAGAATGGTTTTTTTTCTGAATCTGATGGTACATATGATCTAAATAGAGTAACATCGTATAGATGTAAACAAGGATATGTGACAAATACTGGAGAAACATCAGGATCAATTACTTGCCTTCAAAATGGATGGTCACTTCAACCCTCATGCATTAGTGAGTATTTTATAATATTGTTGCAATTATACTGATGATGTATAGTAGTTTGATTTTATTCTCCTTTTATATGGCTGATATTCTTTCATTTGAAAACTTCAAGAAAAAATAGACACCATTTTTGTCTATTTGACATATTACTGTATTGTAGAGTATCAGTTCATTTGACTTTTCAGTGCTTTAAAATATCCTATAGTTTTAAATCTAGTGAAGACGTCTTTGAAGAGCTGTGACTCCCTGAAAATGTGATGACCTTATAATGTATTTGACTCTATGAGTTAAGATCCATGTCAGAACATCTCCCTCTTAGAAGATCTTTTTAAATATTTTGATATTGGAAAGAAAGTAATGCTTCCAGGTACCAGCAAATTTTGGTGTTTGGAAACATTCCCTTGTTTCAGAGCATACAGTTAATGAAGATTTTCTAGGATCAACAATTAGTTCATCTAATCTTATTTATTAGAAAAATAACCCAGTGCTATTTTTCAAGAAGTATACATATCTGAAATAATAAAGTTATTTAAGATATTCACTAATTTCATAATATCTAATATTTTGCAGCTAATGTGATTTTACAAGATCTAAATAAAGAAAAGGCAATTAAAATTATTCCCATGTAATATTCATTTATGCTAAATAATAATTACAAGGATTTATTGAATTTTGTTACTGTGAAAAAGAAAATCCTTGATATAATACCTGTTTTAAGTTCAGCTTATCTATTTTCTTTATTTTACAAGTCATTTTAACTTCTAAACATAGGATGTTAATTCACAAAATGCTATCATATTTCCCTAAAAATATACATTTTCACATCTCTATTTTTTGGAGTGTATAATAAGTATAATAAAAATTGAGCTGAGAAGATATTTCTAAAACAAAATTTTATAAAAGTTTTAGAAAGTAAATCAACGCTATAAAGAAACGTATCATCCATTTTAATAAATTTTAAGAAAATATTGTTGGTCTTCTTAGATTTATTCAATATTGTATTTACTTTGTTATCATATATTAATCTATAAAGACTTTTAGTCTTATTTGAATTACTCATACTGACTATTGACATCTAATAAAATTATCTCTTTTATTTTGAATTAGAGTCTTGTGAAAGGCCTGTATTTGAGAATTCTGTAACTAAGAATAATAGCACATGGTTTAAACTCAATGACAAATTAGACTATGAATGTCTCCTTGGATATGAAAATGAATATAAACACACCAAAGGCTCTATAACATGTACTTACCATGGATGGTCTGATATTCCCTCATGTTATGGTGAGTACTATTTTCTCTGGAATATTTTTTTTTAAAGGAAATAATGAATTTATGTGCTAAAAATTGAAATTCCTAG
The DNA here is from genome assembly GCF_900095145.1 of Mus pahari. Lineage (NCBI taxonomy): Eukaryota > Metazoa > Chordata > Mammalia > Rodentia > Muridae > Mus > Mus pahari. Next base: position 25,960 of record NW_018393852.1, on the reverse strand, counting down.
AATCTTCCTTATGATTTCATGTAACCAATGAAAAAGGACTGTTTTCCAAGTCATTGATATTTATATTTGCGTTTATTATTTCATTGCATTCATTTATTTATCTTGTATGTATACATGCACACATGTGTATATTTATCGATGTATGTATACTGTGTTATACACGAAGGTGTCAGAGAATCTGTGGGACGTTTCATATGTGTCAGAGGGATTGAACTCAGGACTCCAGACTTAGAGGCAAGTACTCTTACTAACAGCCATTATTTTGGCCTGAAAATCTGTTTTTAAAATAATATATTTGTCAGTTGTATATGCGACCAGATTGTGATTCTACCAATTAAGACCCTGGATCAAGAGATTTTAAATTTGAGAATATTAGACTGCATACTAAGTGCTGTTTCTAAAAGCAAACAAACCCAAAATTTCATTAAATTAATGATTCCTATGCATAACCTGGGTATATCATATATCTCTTATTAGAGGAAAATTCTTTTATTATTCAAGCTCTTAATCATGTAGACAAGGTCTCCATTATCAAAATTAGGACTTGAAGTATGAAACTAGGTCAAGAAAACTTGAGTGTTGGAGAGGTGGCTCAGTGGTTAAGATCATGGGCTGTTCTTCTAGAATTTAGGAGTTCAATTCCCAGCAACCACATGGTGGCTCACAATGATCTGTAAATAGTTCAGATGCCCTCTTCTAGTATGCAGGTTTCCATATAGATAGAGCACTCATACATAAAGTAAATAAATCTTTAAAAAGAAATAAAAAAGAAAACTTGAACAGTGTGAGGGCAGAGGATAAAGGACAAAAAAATTGAAAAAAGTAATTTTTTGAAAGACTAGTAGCAGATACTGAGAAATTTGATTTGCAGATTCAAGGGTCCACTCAAATGTGGATGTCTACTCCTGTCAAGTTGTCTTGGGAGGTAGAAGTATGGCATTCCTGATATACAGGCCAGTCTGGGTTCTATAGGAATCCTGTTACAGTTCTGAAGGGAATGCTTCCCCTATGGAGTTGCTGCAGCTATGAGTTTCCCAGTGCAGGTGTGACAGCTCTGAAGGGAAAGGTAAACTGGCAGCAGGGAGCCAAGGAAAAGCACAAAGTCACAGGAAAAATGACAAACATCGCACAAGGCTTTAGTAGAAAAGACATGAGAAAGCTGTGTCTGCTCCAGAGTGAAGCAGCAAAGACTTAGCAGGAGTTGGATTTGTATAGGATATTTGTATAGGACATTTTTGGGGCCTCAGGGGGTGCATATGCTTTCAAGGGGACCTTGGTATTGGTGGGATTTTTTTTTTAAACCAGGTCTTGGAACAAGCTCAGTGATTGCTGAGATTTCTGAGCTCACCTTGGGTCCTTACCACCACCACCACCACCACCACCACCACCACCCCATGTAGGAAGGAACTTGGCCATTAGCATCTCAAGGAACATAGCCATTATAGTAGTCTGGAGGTGGGGCTTGGTCACTTGTCTTACATCAAGGGGCTTAAAGTAAGTGGGTAGCTGCCTCTATTTGGCCAAGATGCAGCAGGAAACTTAGCAGGAGGCAGGTAAATATAAGATTGGGGTGGGGGGGGGAGAGACAGGGGAGGGTAGATAGAGTTTAGGAGGATGAACATTCCCAGGGTGGGGAATGGTGAGATTTCAAGATAAACCCAGGGACTGGTGTGTATTCATGCTCAGTGATTGGTGGGGTTTCCGATTTAAGGATTGGTAGGTTTGGGTAGGATTTAAACCTGGAAATGAGCTCAGATCTTTTACTCTAAATGAAGACATCTCATAAACAGACAAACAGCAACAAGTCACTTACATATTTTTAAAAAATCAAACTAAACAAACGATGATCATTAGTTTCTCTCTGATTATTAGCAGTTCAAGATTATGAAATCAGGGCTTTCTACTATACATTACTAAAATAGACCCTAAGTAAAGGGATATTAATTCCATGAGACAGTACTTTGCCTGATGGTCAGTGCTAGCATGTCAAATATAAAATAAAATATAATATAATACGAAACAATTTATGTACCATTCTTATATGTGAGAATTTTTTTTGCATGGAGGCAATATATAAACATCTACCTACCCCAGATAAGGAGCCTATGACAGACCAATGTACAGATACCACCAAATTCCATCTTGATGAAATTTTAGTTGTGCACAGACTGAAAAAAAAAAGAACAAAAATCAAAGAGACCACCACGAATCACAACTCCAATGCAAGCCCATGAAAGTCTTTATTCAAGCTCGAGCTTGGGCCACAAACTTTCCTGATGCAGTAACAAGGAGAGTGACACTCAGATCTCAGGGCTTAGGGTTTGTATAGGGAAAAATTTGCAAGCTGTGGCATTCAAGCCTTGGCATTACATTATTGGGTAAATGGGTAAAGGAATGTGAACATTCAAACTGATATCATCTGGGAAATAACACACATCTAAAACAGGGCAGCTTGTCTTGGGAATGATTCATATTTTCTTAACTTATTTTTTTATTGTGAACAACTTTTCCTGTTGCTACAAACTGGCCATAGATGTTATATCTATTTTTGGCTGATTGGAATGCTTGATGGTCACTTTCTCACAGACCAAGATTAGGGGCCCTATCACTTGAAGCATGACAGCTTTCTCCAAGCAAAGCAGCCTTTCCATGGAAACAGCTTAACATAGAGTGTAGAGTACAAGACAGAATGGCTCCTGCTACCTTTTGCATCTTCAGAATTTTATTAATGTTATAAATTTTATTAATTTCAGAAATATGGAGGAGGGATTTCTTATAGGAGAATAAATGACTCATAGACAGCTACAACTGAAAGTCTACCCATTATGGCTGACAGCTCACAAAATCACAGATGAGCTTATTACCTAACTTGTAGGCAGCACAATAGATTGAAGAAGTATTTCTTTTTGTTTTTTTTGTTTGTTTTTTTGTTATGTTTTTTGTTTTTTTTCCAAGTGACTCAGCTGTCTTAAACATCTTCCAGTTGCTAGGTAGGATCCTGGTTCTTCTGGGAAGTTGGTATGATGACATTTTTCTTTTTTGCATCTAGGGTGGTCTGAGCTCCTTCCTTGTAGCTTTGCTTGTCTGAGTTATTCTCAGCAATCTAACTATCTTGTTTACTCTTGTATGGAGGAACCTGCTGAATCTGCTCAGTTTCAGGGACTCCCTGAAGCTATTTTGAGTTGTATACTTCCCTGCTTAAGGAGCTTCCCTGAAGGATGGAGTATTTTAATCTCAAAGAAACTGTTACCCAAAAAATTCCCATGGGCTTTCAATGTCTCCAGGTCAGACAGGAAATGTGAATCAGAGGAGAGGAAATGGAGTGACTGAGATGACAATGCAAACTGAGATGATCAGATAGTGTTATATTACACACACACACACACACACACACACACACACACACGCACGCACGGATAGAACAGATATAATTTAGGGGCTGACACACTCTGCATGAATACAGTGAGGAATGATTTTTTTTTCACTTTAAGACAGAGTATTATGGTATATTTATTAAATAATTTGAATAAAAGAAGCTAACTTCCATAAACAGAATAGAACAAATCAAACTATAATTATAGCTGGTTATATTATGGCATTCATTCTTTCACTGGGAGAGAGCACACACTCAAGTTTAGATTAAATGGATTTATTCTTACTGCTTGCGGCACAGAAAGGGGATAAAGGGAGGGTTTATAAAGTTGGATACCAAAAGGTGTGCATCACAATTAACTTTGGAATCTGCAGCTCAATAAAAGAAAGTGTTTTACTCCCCTCAATTGTTCATCTTTAACACTGTACCCTAGTAAAAAGACCACTTCATCCCTGTCTAACAAAAGCAAGAAACAATCTGTTAAATATCTTACAACAGGAACTCCAGTAACCCAAACTTCTTTCCTTTACTTTTGGTTACTTTTCTTTTTACTTGTTCTTCTCTCTCAAAATATATCCCAACTGCAGCCTCCCTTACCTCAACTCCACCCAGTTCCCACCTTCCCTTCTTACTCACTGCTCCTCCCTTCCCCTTCAGAAAAGAGCATGCTTCTCATTGGTATCCACCAAACATGGCATAACAAGATGTAATGAGACTAGACACAAATCCTCATTTCAAGGCTGAATGAAGCAACCAAGTAGGATATTGTTCTCAAGAGCAGGCAAAAGAATTAGAGACATTCCCCATTCCACCTGTTAGGAGTCTCATGAAATGCTCAAGATAAACAAGAGTATGTATGCAGAGGACCTAGCACAGACACATGCAGGCTCTTTGATTGCAGCTCCAGTTTCTGTAGCCTCTATGATTCCTCTATAGTTGATTCTTTGGACCATATTTCCCTGCTGTCCCCAGTTCACCCACAAAACTCATTCTACTGTTGCTTCCCAGGGTGATCTCTTTCTTACTTAACTCACTTTCTTACTTTGCCTCCCTTGGTCTGTGGACTGCAGCATGATAATCCTTTACTTAATCTTTAACAACCACATAAGGGTTCATATCATTGTTGTCTTTCCAAGTCTGGTGGCATCACTCAGTATGGTTTCTTTTTTCTAGTTCCATCATTTGCCTGCAAGTTTCATGATGACATTTTTTCTGACAACTTGCACAATATATCATTATATAAATATACCACATTTTTATGCATTCCTCAGTTGAAGGACATCTAGATTTTTAAGCTATCCAGACTCTGGTTGCTGGCCTTCAAGGTAGAGTCAGACATGGCTCTCTCTCACTGCATGTCTCTAAAACTGTACTAATCATTTGTGGGCCATTCCTACAAATTCTGTAGTCACATCTTGCAGGCAGGACAAATAGTAGGTTGACTACTTTATAACTAGGTTGGTATCCCAATTCTTCTACTGGAAATCTTTCCTGGTTACAGAAGATGGCTGGTTCAGGTTCTATAAACCCCACTACTAGGAGTCTTTACTAGGCTCACCCTCAAAGATTCCTTCGAGTTCCATTGGACTAAGATTCCATCATGCCCCTGAAATGCCCCAAATTCTAGTCATCTCTTCCAAAACATTCTCATTCCACCCCACCTGATTCCTCCTGTTACCATCCCTTTAGTCTTGATAATTCAGCAATTATATTTTATGAATGACCCTAATCAAAAATTGTGACTTTTACTTTATACATTAGAAGAAGAGGGATTTTAAGGCAGAAAAATTTTATTTATTTATTTACTTACTTACTTACGTACCTATTTTGGGTAAAACTCAACAATTTCAAAAATTGAAGAAAATCTTTATCATATTGGAGAATGATTTACATTCTTAATTTGCATCAAATAATTGACAATTATTTATCAATTAGAACAAGAAGTATAAGAAATGTTTTAATGTAAAGGTTGTGTACATGTTTCTGTTGTTTATTTTTTAATTGCAAAATATACTAACTATATTTTCCTAACTTCAGATACATTAAAAATTATTTCATATATTTTACTTTCCCATTATATTAAACTGAAATTATTTTAACAAGTGATTTAGAAATTGTATGGCACTAATTTCAAATCTGAGGGAAACAATTTTATGTTGTAAGAATAGGAAAGTTATTACTTTCATATTAATGTTTATGTGCAGCAAATCAGATCCAGTGAAAATAAGTTGATTTTTTAAAATCAGTTTTGACATTAATATATTACACTTTCTTATAATGCTCAGTGATTACCATATTGATTTAGAGGCCATATTAGTGCTAGTATTCTACATTTTTGATAAGGAGAAGGGTTACTGAAGCTTCCCTGTGAATGTACTTGAGATAGATAAACCTACTTATCAATGATTAATCACATATTCTAACTATCTTACTTTTGAAGAAAAAGAATGCAGCATTCCCATTCTAGACCCAAAACTAGTCGTTTCTCCCAGGAAAGAAAAATACAGAGTTGGAGATTTGTTGGAATTCTCTTGCAATTCAGAACATAGAGTTGGACCAGATTAAGTGTAATGCTATCACTTTGGATGGTCTCCTAGTTTCCCTACATGCAAAGATCAGTATGTGTTTTACATTTGATGAATTAGTGTCAAAAGTTTATTTTTCTTCTTTTAATGTTCCCCATTTATGTCCCCAGTATATCTATAATATTAAAATCTTCAGGAAAATTAACATCCATGAAGGACATGGTTTATGTGACTGATACACAGTCACATATTTATGAGGTTAATGCCAAGCTAAGTTGCTCCTTTAAATGTGTTGTCAATGTGTTTACACTTGCACACATGATGGCTGAGACGGAAGAGATTTCTTTCTTTTTGTCTGCATTACTAATTAGTGCTGGTGTTTTTATAGCATAGGCCTTACCTCATATTGCATAGAGTATGTCCAAACATGTAAAAGCAGTTTTTACTTAATTCAATATCAGGTATTAAACAAATTAAAATAGGTAATAGGTACAGTTCTAATGCTTTTTAACAAAGGGATAACTGTATGATAAAATATTACCAGTCAATGTGAAAATCATTATAATCAACACAACAGTTCCTGAGTAATTTGCATGTATCTTCAAATTGTCAGGGTAACAAAAATTCTTCTACCCTCAATATACTTGCAATGCTCTTTCAACAAATATATTACAGCTGTGAAATGTAAATCTAGTGTAAATACCATTTACATATTAAAGTTTTATAAAAAGTGATATGGTGAATAAATTTAAAATTTCTCCCTTTACTAAAATTTTAGACTGTAAGATAGATATTTTCATTGAAATTTATACAATATTTCTACAGCAGGTCAAGTAGGATCATGTACAGAACCTCTTGAAGTGCTTAATGGGGAAATTAAGGGAACAAAGAGAGTAGAATACAGTCATGGTGAGGTGGTGGAATATGATTGCAAACCTAGATTCCTACTGTAGGGACCCAATAAAATCCAGTGTGTTGACAGGAAGTGGACAACCTTGCCTGTATGTGCTTGTAAGTAAAAACATGAATAATATTGATCATAAATACATTTTTGTGAAAACATCTACAGAGGAGGAGAAAACATGTGGAGACATTCCTGAACTTGAACATGGTTCTGTCAAGTTTTCTGTCCCTCCCTACCACCATGGAGATTCAGTGGAGTTCACTTGCTCAGAAACCTTCACAATGATTGGACATGGGTTAGTTTCTTGCATTAATGGAAAGTGGACCCAGCTTCCTCGATGTGTTGGTAAGTATGTATGCATAAAATGGACACTTTATAAAGTTTGATATTTGTATTGTAGAAATATTTACTACTGTATACTTTTGAAGTTAGTAGTCTTTTTGGAAACATCTAGTCTTAAATAATATGAATCCAAACTTTTGTTCTTTACAATTTGATGTATTTCTTCAGAAGAACAGAAATCATTAAATATAACCTATAAAAGTTTGTTCAGTACCTTAAGATAAATATAGTTGTTAATTATGAATTTTCATATGAGTGAAATATGAATATTAACACCCAAGTAGATATGACTATGGTACAAAAATACCATTGTTGTTATTGTGTGAGACTCTCCTCTCATAACTTGGAAAGCTAAGAAATAAAGTTAGCTAATCACCAGTTTCCTATTCCCATAATAGACTTTTTCCCCTAAGCATAGGTATGATGCTTGTGTTAATTCTACAGGATGCATTCTAAAGTCAATGTGCTGGAGCTGGGACCATCTTCCCTGCTATCAGATGTAGAACTCAGGGACTGGATGGGAAACATTATCCCATATATCACTTCTGCACAGATTCCCCAGGTTCTTTTGGTGATTCAATCTTAATGAGTAGCTGAAAGCTTCTTGGTGTCTACAATCTCTTTTCTCTGAAATGGAAAGGTTTCTTAGCATGATCTTGGTCATTTTTTAAGCATGGTCCCTGGTGTCCAGTCTTTAATATTCATTGGAGTTTGGGGTATTCATTAATGCCAGGGGAACACGGAGCTCCTTTGGATAGAGCACCTATACTTGTGTTGTTTAATAACATGTTCTCCATGCCCAGACACCCAAACTTCATATCATTTTATTATGTAAAAGAACACATCTACTGCATAGTAATCATAAATTTTTGCTCAACAAACACATTTGGGCAAACCTATCTTCATCATTGCTCTAAAACTGTTTAACAGATAATTTCATATGGAGAAAAATGAGACATAATGTCATATAAAAACAGAATTCTTTTTATATTATTCTGTATTTACTTCTCTATACTCTATTCTACATTATTATTTGTTCAGATATTAGAGGTTTAATTTGCTTATTCTCCCTGTGGCCACCTTAGTATGACTCTCTCCTGTTATGTCTTCCTGGGCTACAGGCTTATTGTTATGAGTCAAATATTTTACCTTGACTATACACATTACTTTTCTCCATATCCTTAGCTTTCTCCTGATGAAATAATATATTGAGAAGCAAATCAACCACATAGTCACCATGCCCCTTTGACCTTCTGCTTTTTCACAGAACATCAGTTTTTGTCTTTTTGTAGACCAATCTTTAGGAAGGGGTTAATTCTCAGGCGTCTTTAGTGCTTGCATCACTCCCATCAACATTTTAAATGTTATACAAATTAAATATTTCTTAAATACAGAAAGTATTTCTATGCCATTCTAAAATTAAACCTACTATATGCGTGTTAATGCAGTGCACATGTTGTCTCTGTTATTTTATCATTTGTTAGCATTTTGATTGTACTATTAAGTCAGTAACTATTTTTCTTTCCTGCATGGCCAGCTAGATGTTCAATGATATAGAGAAATGTATCAACTACACTGTGTTGATTTATTTCTAATAATTCCACTCTACTTAAGCAGAAATATAAAAAAGAATGCAATTATTTGTAACCATTAAGAAAGTACCCTTTCACGTTTTGAATCTGAGAGATGAATCTGAGGTGTCGTGATTTTGTAGTAATTTAGAAAAAACTTATCAGAAGGGTGTTAATAACAGAACTTCATTATACTGATTGTGAATCATCAATTTTCACCTCTCTCGCTAGTTCAAGGTAAATTGAATGTCCAGGATAGTTGAAACTTTGAATAACATAATACAAACCATTTTTTTTATCATACTCCATATTCTTATTGATGAAGAGTCAATGGTAAATTGCTTCACAATTGTGATGACTAATGCTTACTTTCTACCTAACAGAATCCACATGTCCTAGGAAAACCACTTCTGAGCATGTCAGTAAGGACAATTTTAATTTAGGTTAACTGAGGGAGAATGATGCACTATATGTGTAGGTGGCACCATTTTATTGTCAGGGTTCCTGGCATAATACAAAGGGAAAGATTGGCTGTGTATCCTAATGATAGATACAATACAATAGATACAATGATAGAAATAATTGAAGCAAGTTTTATAAAAATAATATAAAACTGCATTCAAAATGAATGAGAAAAATTTCAAAGGAGATGAGTTGCTATGTTTAATTGCTATACAAGTAAGATATATAAAATACAGACAAAAATTACATGGTCATAACTAATTTACTATTGAATAAAAATTATTATTTCATAATGTAAGATATTGTGTTTAGTAAAGAACTATGATTTTTGATGTTTTCTATGAAAAGAAAAAGAATCCTGCACTCCTCCACCACAGATTCCAAATTCCCAAGTGATTGAAACCACAGTGAATTACTTGGATGGAGAAAAAAATATCTGTTCTTTGCCAAGACTATTACCTAAATCAGGACCCAGAGGAAATGGTCTGCAAAGATGGAAAGTGGCAGTCATTACCTCACTGCACCAGTCAATAGCTATGACTTACTTTATACCATTAGAATTCAGATAAAGGGAAAGGTACTGAAAAACAAGGCCATACTATAAATATTATGGACACATAATTCAAAAAGTATATTTTTACTTCGTATGTAAGTTTTTATTTTTGCTTGACTATGTCTTCATGTAGAAAAAATTCCATGTTCCCAACCCCCTACAATAGAACATGGATCTATTAAATTACCCAAATCTCCAGAAGAAAGGAGAGTTTCAACTGAGTCCAGCAGTCATGAACATGGAACTACATTCATCTATGTCTGTGATGGTGGTTTCAGGGTACCTAAAAAAATGTGGTAACCTGCTACATGGGAAAATGGGGCACTCCACCTCGTTGTGTTGGTTAAAGTGACATGAAAACAAAATAGTGGTTTTAAACAAGTCATTACCAATAGTCTACTCTCATCCAAACCAGGAGACAGAATGATTTAGATCGGCACATATACACATTTATATATTTTACCCATACATTTGCACTTGCATAATTCAATCTATGCTGCTTTAGTTGATTATACTGCTTCTATTGAAATCTAGTTTTACTCTCTCGTTTCTGTTTTAAGATATGATATATAGTCTGCAGACCTCATCTGCTCATGTAAATTGTATTTTTTGATTTGCCAACAAGTATTAAAGTACAAATTTTCTTTTTCCCTTAATGTGCTCCCTATACTCATCCCAAAATATATGATATTTTCTGAGATTATTAATTCTTTGAAGTTGTTTAACAGATGCAAAACAACAGAATGTGGTATAAGGAAGCACTTCTCACCTTCTTTATTATAACACATCTTGCTTATTAACATTTCCTTCTTTTACAGCTACATACAGAATATACAGAACTTATACATACAAGTATTAGGTTTTTATAATATCCCTCAAATGATATTTAACTTTTGTTGTTCCTCTCTGCATTCTGTTTTTATTTATTTATCTATTAATTAATTAATTAATTAATTAATTAATTAATTTTATCTTGGTCTCCCATTCCTGGCATCCATAACTCCCAACTCTATTTCACCATCTTATGAACACAATACCTTGCGCCCAATCCCTTATGCTATACCTAACCTCTGTTGTTCTGTGGATTGTAATTTCGTTTTCATTGACTTTACACTTGATATCTACATATAAGCAAATACATACATGTATGTCTTTCTTGTTATGAGTTACCTCACTCAGGATGAATTTTTGTCTATTTCCCATCATTTACTGTGACATCCATGATTTCATTTTCTGTGTGTAAGTAAGTGTAGCATTTTTTTTATCCATTCATCAAGCCATAAATATATTTGGAAACTTAGGCAATAATTTGACACTCAAGATGAGCAAATTGGTAGTGATACTTAATTTTGCCCTGTGTGGATCCACCACATGTGACAAATGCTACTATAGTAGCAAGGTCTAAGGCTATATATCCACCTGGTGACAGAATACATTATGAATGTAATAAAGCTTTTGAGCTATTTGTGGAACTGGAAGTGAAGTGTCAAAATTTGAATTTGGACAGAACCACCAAGATGCAAAGATAGGGCATCGTTTTCCCTAATGTTTATTTGACAACATAATTTAGTTATTGTACATTAGTGGAAATAAACTGAAGCAGTTTAAATTTTTTTTTTAATTTATTTAACTTATTTACATCCCAAATGTTATCTCTCCCTAGTCTCCCTCTCAGAGCCCTTTCCCCATATCCCCTCTAATTCATCTCTGAGAGATTGCTGCCCCATCCATCTTCCCATGGGGATCAATTCTATAAAGTATTAGGTGCTTCTTCTCCCTCTGAAGCCACAAAAGGGAGCCCTCTGCTAGATATATGTTAATGGATTATTGTATATTGAACCAACCTTGCATCCCTGGGATGATGCCTACATGATCATGGTGAATGATGGCATGGATTCAGTTTGCTAGAGTTTTATTGAGTAATTTTGCAAAACTGTTCTGATGTTCTCTTTTTTTCTTGGATCCTTGTGTGGTTTAGGTATCAGTGTAATTGTGGCTTCATAAAATGAATTAGGTATTGTTCCTTCCATTTCTATTTTATGGAATAGTTTGAAGAGTGTTGGTATTAGCTCTTCTTTGAAAGGTCTCATAATTCTGCACTAACGTCATTTGGTCCTGAGCTCATTGTCTTTGGGAGGTTTCTAAAGATTTTTTTTTTTCTATTTCTTTATGGGATATGTGCCTATGTAGATAGTTTCTCAGCTCTTGTTTTAAGTTTGGTATGGAGTATTTGTCTAGAAAATCTTCCATTTCATCTTGTTTTTCCAGTTTTGTTTAGAATAGGCTTTTGTAGTAGAATCTGATGATCTTTTGTATTTCCCACGTTTCTCTTGTTTTGCCTCTCTTTTCCTGTCCGATTTTGTTGATTTGTATTCTGACTCTTAGCCCTTTAGTTAGTTTGGCTAGGGGTTTATCTATCTTGTTGATTGTCTCAAAGAACCAGCTTTAGGTTTTGTTGATTTTTTTGTACAGTGTGTTTTGTTTTTATTTGGTTGATTTCTGCCTAGAGTTTGTCTACTTCCTGCTATCTACTCCTCTTGGTTGTGTTAGCTTCTTTTGTTCTAGAGTGCTCAGGTGTGCAGTCAAGTTGCTAGTGAAGAATATCTACAATTTTTACAAGGACAGTTAGTTCTATTAACTTTCCTCTTAGCACTGCTTTCATTGTGTCTCATAAGTTTGGGTATGCTATATCATTTATTTTCATTGAATTCTAGGAAGTTTTTAATTTCTTTATTTCTTCCCTGACAAATTTTTCATTGAGTAAAGAGTTGCTAAGTTTCCAGATATATGTGGTTTTTCTGTTGATTTGGTGTTATTGGAGACCAGCTTTAGGCCATGGTGATCTTATAGGATGCATAGTATTATCTCAATCTTCTTGTATTGGTTGAGGCTTCTTTTGTGATGCATTATATGGTCAATTTTGGAGAAGGTACCATGAGGTGCTAAGAAGAGGGTATATTCTTTGGTTTTAGGGTGAATTGTTCTGTAGATATTTGTTAAATCCATTTGGTTGATAATCTCTATTAGTTTCACTGTGTCTCTCTTTAATTTCTGTTTCAATGACATGTCCATTACTGAGTTGGGGTATTAAAGTGTCCCACTATTTTTGTGTGGAGTTCTATGGTTTTTTTTGAACTTTAGTAAAGTTTCCTTTATGAATGTTGGTGGCCTTGTATTTGGGGCATTTGTTCAGAATTGACAGTTTCTCTTGGTGGATTTTTTCCTTTCATGAATATGTGGTATTCTTCCACCACTCACTTGATAACTTTTGGACTGAAAGTCTATTTTATTTGATGTTATGATCACAATACATGCTTGTTTCTTGGGAAGATTTGCTTAGAAGACTTTTTTCCATCCTTTTACTCAAAGTAGTGTCTGTCTTCGTTATTGAGGTATGTTTCTTGTATGCAGCAAAATGATGGATCCTGTTTGCATATCCAGTCTGTTACCTTATCTTTACATTGGAGAATTGAGTTCATGATTTTTCAGAAATATTAAATCAGATGATTGTTAGTTCCTGTTATGTTGTTGAAGGAGACATTCTGTGCATATAATTCTCTCCATTTTGTTTTGTTGTGAGATGATGAATACATTGCTTTTTTTGGTGAAGTTACCCTCCTTGTGTTTGAGTTTTTCTTTTAGAATCCTCTTTAGGGCTTGGTTGAAAGATAGATATTGTTTAAAGTTGTTTTTTTCCTGGAATATTTTGGTTTCTCCATCTATGTTGAATGGGAGTTTTGTTGGGTTTGTAGCCTGGGCTGGCTTTTGTTTTCTTGTAGGGTCTGCATGACATCTCTCCAGGCTCTACTGGCATTTGGTGTCTCAGTTGAGAAGTCTGGTGTAATTCTGATCAGTCTCCTTTGTGTGTTACTAGGCATCTGTCACTTACAGTTTTTAATATTTTGTTGTTATTGTTGTTGTTCTGTGCATTTAATGGTTTGAATGTTATGAGATGAGTGAATTTTCTTTTCTGGTCCAATCTATTTGGTGTTTTATAGGCTTCTTCTACCTTTATGGCCATCTCTTTCTTTAGGTTGGGGAAGTTATCTCCTGTAATTTTGTTCAAGACATTTACAGGTCCTTTTGCACTGTAAATCTTTGCTCTTCTTTATTTCTGTTATTCTTAGATTTGGTCTTTTCATTGTGTCCTGAATGTTTTGGGTTAGGAGTTGCTTTATATTTTGAATTTTCTTTGACAGTGTGTCCGTACCTTTTTTTAATTCGATATTGATTTATTTACATTTCAAATGTTATCCCCTATTTCAGACCTTCTCCGTCCCCTAGAAATCCCCTATCCTACTCCCTCCCTATGCTTTGATGGCGGTATTCAATATCTTCCAAGGTATCTTCTATACCCGAGATTCTTTCTTGTATCTCATGTATTCTGTTGGTCATTTTTTCATCTGTAATCCTGACATCTTTCCTAGGTTTACCAATTCACAGGTTGCCCACATTTGTGTTTCCTTTATTGTTTCTACTTCTACTTTTATATCTTGGACCATTTTGATCAACACATTCACTTCTTTGTTTTATCCTGTATTTCACTAAGGGATTTACTTGCTTCTGCCTGTTTACCTGTGTTTTCTTGTATTTCTTTCCATGACTTATTTATGACTCTCTTATCTTCATGAGATAAATTTTTAGTCCAGCTTCCTGGTTTTCAGGTGTGTTGGTACATCCAGACCTTGCTGTGGTGGGAGAACTGTGTTCTGATGATGCCAAAGTTTATTGGTTTCTGTTGCTTATGGCCTTATGCTAGCCTCTAGCCATCCACTTATCTATGGTGTTAGCTTTACTGGGGATGTCTGTCTTGATCCTACTTCTTGTATCCTTAGGTTACTGGTAGGCCTGTGTCCCTCACTGTAGCAGATCTCTTGTGAAGCCTTCAGAATGTGAGGTTTTCATAGGGGCGTGTACACTGGTGAGTTTTGCCATGGCTGCAGTGGCTCCCATGGGAGGCCTTCAGATCCCGTGGGATCTTCACAGCAGCAGACAAGCTGCTGATCTGTTGCCCTAGCTGCAGCAGATCTCCTGGATGGCCATCAGACTGTGGGTTCTGTTGCACAGTGTACAGCAGAACTCATGGGAGGCTTTTGGACTATTTGGTCAGTTATCCTACATGTAGCAAAACTCCTGGGAGGTCTTCAGGCTGTGGTGTCTTTAGAGGAGCAAACAAGGTGGTGAACTGCCTCAGCAGCAGGTGCAGGCTAGACGGGGTGTGGAATTCAGGGGGCTGGGGGATTGGGGGTGATGGGTCCTGAGTCTGCTGGGGCCCTCAAGGTCACAAGCTGCTGCAATTGTTTTGGAAGTTCCCTTACCTGCATGCAGCAGATCTCATGAGAAGCCTTCAGGCTGGGATGTATTCTGAATTGCAGCCAAGCTTTTCTGGACTTCTTTTTTCACCTTGTTTTAGAGGAGTGGTTCTCAAGAATTTAATGGAAGCATACATTTTTAAATTCCTTTTGAATACACAATCTGAGTATGCTATCTCTAATAGTTTGGTGACCACCGGTTACTAAAGTCACCCGGGCTGTTTGTATATGTATCATCATTAATTAATGCTGACATTTTATACAACAAAGTGTAAGTAGGAACTGAACTGAACTTCAAAATCCAATTGTGTTTCCCATTTCCTAACGTTTTCTTACTGATTTCTTCAGAGTTTTCTGTTACAGATATTAAATGCCATTCTTTTTTATTTTTATTTTTTTCAGCGTCCTTGTTTCATTTATTTACTCCCTTCCTCATATTGTCCTTTTAAAAATATCCCCTTACTTTGCTTTTCATCATTATTTATCATATTTTTTCTTTCTTTTGATTATTGTATTTATTTACATTCCAATTGTAGGCCCCTTTCCCAGTCTCCATCCCAAAGTTCTTCACTCCCTCCACACCCTTACCTTTGCTACTGAGAGGGTTCTCCCCCATACACCCACCTACACACACCTAACCCCTACCAGCATCTATCTTCCCAGGTGCATCAGGTTTCTACAGGATTTGGCTGATCCTCTCCTACTGAGGTCAGATAAGGCAATCCTCTGCAACATATGTACCAAGGGCCATGGACCAGTCCATGTATTTTCTTTCTTTGGTGGCTTGGTCTCTGGTAGTTCTGAGGAGTTCTGGTTAGTTTATACTGTTGTTCTTCCCGTTGGTTCACAATACTGCTCAGCTCCTTCAATCTTTCTCTTAACTCTACCATAGAGATCCCAGACCTCATTTCAATGGTTGGCTATAAGTATCTTCTACTGTTTTAGTCAGCTGCTGGTAGAACCTCCGAGGAGACATCCATGCTAGGATCCTATCTGCAAGCACAACAAGGCATCAGTAATAGTGTCAAGGTTTGGTACCTGTGCATAGTATGGATCCCAAGTTGGGAGGGTCACACAATGGGCTTTTCTTCAGGATGTTCTCCATTTGTCTCTCTGCATTTCCTTTAGACAGGAACAATTATTGGTCAAACATTTTTAAGATGTTTGGGTGATCTCATTCCTCAACAGGGGGATGGTGAGGGTGTGTCTACCTATTGGTGGTTTCTTTAGGTTCCATCCCCTCGTGGTTAAATATGTTGGCTATGCTTTTCCCCATTGTATACCAAGAGCCTCATATGTCCTTGCTGTCTTGCACTTTCTAGAAATTCCCAAGTTCCACAAGCAACATATTTCTTGTCATTCTCCTGGCCCTGTAGGATTCTGTCCCGTTTCCTCCCATATCTGATCCTGCCCACTTTTTGCCTCATTTCCCCTCTGCCATTTATGTTTCTCCCTCCCTCTGCCTCCTATGATTATTTTATTAACACTATTCCTAAATGCTAGGTTTCACTTGAAACACAAGTCTAGCTTTATGAGTATAAAGATCATCTACTATATACCCCTAATTTTATAGTTAAATTTCTCCTACTCTTAATTTCTATTTTTATTTATGTAATGAATTTTAGTAGTTATTCCCTAGGAAGAACTCTGTGATGGGGATTAAACTCCTTTATCTTATTTTATGGATAATGTCTCCATTAATATCTTTATTCAAAAGGCTAGCACCACAGGATATGGAACTTAATGCAGACATTCATTATTATTATTATTATTATTATTATTATTATTATTATTATTATTATTATTATTTCTGTGGTCTGCATGGTGATAGATAGGAGACACTTTCTCTTTGATCTTGATCCAGTGTGGTTGATGATGACTTTTTACTTTCTTTTTTGCAAGATGTTTTCTTTAAGCAGTTTCAGTAGATTTCTAGGAGCTTCATGGGACTTGTCCTATTTGAGTTTACTCAGTTTTAAATAAGAACATTCATGCATTATGACCAATTGTTTTCCCTTTTCTTCATACTAAAACATTAATTTTGTTTGAATCTTGAATGTTTTGTTTTTTACCTTAAAAATGTTTGAGTTCGGTTCAGTTTCATGATGCTCCTTTTGAGATCTTACTAAACAGAACCAGTACTTTTGATTTCAGACTTTTCTTGTGTCCTCACAAGGGCACTCAGTAATCTAAAAGAAAAATATATAGCACAATATTATGCAGTTAGATGAGTTTTGAATTTCTTTGCTAGAATTCTCAATGTCTCATCTCTTCTTCATGTAATGTTTACTAAATGTTTATGTCCAAACATTTCATATATACTTAGAAAAAGTATAACATATAGATGTCTATGCTTATTTTGACCCTATCAGAAACCCAGAAAGCCTCGTAAGCATTCTTTAGCATTGTAAGTTTAAAGTCTTATTTACAAATGTATTTCCACAAAAATGATATAGAGTGGGAATGTATAGGGTCATATACTATCAACTTTTCTTTAAGAACATTGCCTATCTACATTGGCATCTGTGTGTTACTAGTACTGAAGGCTTCAGAGCAGACGTGTTGGCTGTAGTTAAGTAAGGGCTTTAGGTGTAAAGGAAGGAAGAACTTGTAAATCTGTTTATATGATTAATCTTTCTTCAAGAAATCATTTATTTAGCAGAAATCACTAAAGTCCTGTTTAATACTGTATTCTTTTTGTTTCTGCTTGAGCCTGTAATTTGACTTGATTTTCAAACATTCACATGTTGTATCTATAGACTCAACAAAGGCATGTGGGCCTCCTCCTCCTATTGACAATGGAGACATCACCTCCTTATCATTACCAGTATATGCACCATTATCATCAGTTGACTATCAGTGCCAGAAGTATTATCTCCTTAAGGGAAAGAAGACAGCAACATGTAGAAATGGAAAGTGGTCTGAGCCACCAACCTGTTTACGTAAGTACCTTATTCTCATAGATTATAGGAGATTCTGGTTTATATTATGGATATTTGTCTGTTAGAAGTAGAACATTCAAACAACAGCATATGATAAAAACAAGATTATTAGATTCTTTTTATAAAAACCACATGTCAAATAAAATTGTGAATGTTATTCTTTATATTTAAGTTTTTACTAACATGTATTAATGTCCACAAAACTGGGCACCAGCATGATATTCTATACCTATTGTCCCAGTCAGTGTTCTATTACTGTGAAGAGAAACTATGACCATGGCTACTCTTAGACAAGAAAGCATTTGTTGGGAATAGCTTATAATTTCAGAGATTGAGAATACTATTATCATGTTTGGAAGCATGGTGGCACAGAGGTAAACATAATGGAGGAGAAGTAGCTGAGCATTATACATGTGACCCTGCAGACAGCACAAAGAGATAGACATTCTTCTTCTAACAAGGCTACACCAACTCCAACAAGGTCATAGCTCCTAATCTTTTATTGAGTCTCAACAGTCCCCAATGAATAAGCAATATGTGAGCCTATGGGATCCATTCTTTTTAAAATCAACCTATATACATCTTGTATTTATTAAATTCATACAACATGTGCCGCCCTCAAACAGGACAACTAACTTTTATTAATCACTGTCATGCATTTTAGAGATAGTTTATCGATCTTTTCATTCTGTGTAAGAGAATACAAAGTAGTTGTCTTCCTATGTTTGGTTGATTTCACTTAGTGACCTCGAATGCCTTTTTCTAACCAAAATAATCTTTAACGTCTGAACAAAATTTCACATTTAAGTATACCACATTGTCTTTATAAATTCACCAATTGTCATTAGTTCATACTGTTTTTTCATCTTATCTACAGTCACGTAGTCATGTTTTGCAATAAACATACATGTAGGTTGAGGAGGTTCATTTTATTTCCTTTGAGTAAGTACAAAACAAGCACAAAACAACAATATATGTACAATATATTTTTAAATTTTTAAGAAATCTCAGTTGGTATCTGTAGTAATTTCACTTAGTCACATTCCCATCAACAACTTATGAGTTTTTCACCACACATTCATGATCATTGGTAATTATAAGGGTTACTTTCTCTAATGCTTTTCTAAGTGGCAAGGCATCTTACTATAGCTTTGGCAAAAAAAAAAATGACAGCTAATGATATTTTAAGGTTTTTTCATACTCAGGTTCTTGTGTATTTTTTGGATAAGTATCTATAATTTTATATAATTTTAGTTGGCTTATTTTCTTTTAAAATGCATTTTATCACAGTCTAGTTACAGTTTATTTAAAAGTTATCAACTAAATGAAATTCTGATCAATTATCTAAGTATAATTTAAGACAGATATAGTACAAAGCCATTTTTTAAAAGATACAGTCACTTTAGGGGAAATAGTGCTATAACTTCTAACCTGGACCAAATCAACCAAATCGAACCAAATAAAACCAATCCAAATTCAACCAAAACCAAAAAAATGAATTTTCACTCTTATGTTTCCTTGACATAACACACCCCTATAAAAGATATGTAAACATCTAGAAACAAACAATAGGCAACCATTTACTCTGATTCAACTGGCTGCCAATTTCTTAGTTGTATTGATTATGTTCTGTGCTATCTACACGTATGTGATGTAATCCATGGGTCAAGGTTTGCTTTCTGCCTTATAATTTGGAGTCCCTTCTAAATATCTAGTGTCCAAACCCAATGAAATGTTTCCCTGTTGTGTTTCCTTGTATTTTCATTGGTTTGTTATTACATGGGTGTCTTTGACCAACTTTCATTTAACTTTGCCCAGAATGGTAGACAATATCAAACTTTAATCATCTCCATATAGACATCAATTATCCTTATTAACTGAATATGATATCAGTTCTCTAACATAAGTTTTTGAAAAGTCTAGTTAGATGAGTTAACTGAAGATATATAAAACAGTTTTCAAATCACTTTTCTCTTTCATTGGTGTGTTCATAGTGTTCTGGTTACTGTGGGGGTCATGATGCATGTTGAAATCAGGTATTATGATGTCTCCAGATTTTCCTTTCTGCTCTAGTACCAGTTGTCTACTCATTATATTGTACCTCCATACAAATTTTAGATTTTTTACTCCTATAAGGATGAAAAATGTTATTGGTATTTCAGGGTGGGTTCATAGAGTCTGCTAGTTTCCATGGGAGATGTGGACATTTCATTATTAACTCTTACAACCTGTTACTATACAAGATTTCCCCATTTTTGTCATTTCAGATTCTTTTGCCAGTATAACTAATATTATGATTGAAGTTCTCACTTCTGTTAATTTCATAGCTGAATTAATTTTTGAAGTTATTGATAAGGGCATTACATTTATAGTTAATTTTCAGAAAAAATGAAATTGGTCTATAGATAGTGGTGATCTCTCTAGGTTTATGTATTACTTAATGAATTTTGGTAATTTTTCTTTCAGATGCATGTGTAATACGAGAAGATATTATGGAAAGATTTAACATAATTCTCAGATGGAGAGAAGACAAAAAGGTTTATATTCAGTCAGGGGAGGATATTGAGTTTGCATGTAAACCTAGATATAGAGAAGCAAGAGGATCACCACCATTTCATACAAAGTGCATTAATGGTCACATCCATTATCCCACTTGTGTATAAAGTCACAATACAGTTATTCATTGATTTTTATCCCTAATGAAGGAGCTACAGGAAGTACCCAAAGATCTAAAGGGGTCTACAACACTATAGGAGAAATAACAATATGAACTAACCAGTACAGTCCCATAGCTGTATCTCTAGTTGCATATGTAGCAGAGGATGGCCTAGTCAGCTATCAATGGGAGGAGAGGCCCTTGGTATTGTGAAGATCATATACCCCAGTTCAGGGGAATGACAGAGCCAGGAAGTGGGAGTGGGTGGGTTAGGGAGCAGGGAGGGGTGAGGGTATAGAGGGATTTGGGGATAGCATTTGAAATGTAAATGAAGAAAATATCTAATAAAAAAGAAAAAATGAAATATACATGCATATTGCTGATACAGTTTCAATTAACATCTGAAGTATTATTTAACTCATTTCTTCTCATAAATAAAAACGTTTTTGTTATATGGTGATAATTTGTAACTTTAAGGACTATGGCCAAATGAAAAAGCAGTACATTCAAAACCCCTAATCCAAAACATGATGTCCAAGGACGAACTATTTCAAGTGATTAAATACAAGTCAGTTCTTCAACATTTGTTTCTATTCAGAACTTTCTCAGATTTCCTGGATGTCTTTCGATGAATCGTTTTAAAGTTACAGTTAATAAAAGACATATTGACTCATTCTTCCAATTAGTATTATTTCCCAAACATGTAGCAAAAAACTATCATATATTATATTACTAACACGTATAATACTTTTAAATCAATAAAAAAATCTAAGAAACTTTTTGCATATGAACTTCTAATATTTGGTAAATTGAAATAATAAAAGGTACAAGCAATTACACAAAGGGATTAAGATTTTGACTATGTATATGATTCTATCACTGTAATAATATTGACATTAAAAACTTTAAATATTTAGCATCACTTATAAACAGGCAATGAGCATTGTCTTAGGCAGGGTTTTTATTATTGTAAAGAGACATATTAGCCAAGGCAACTCTTGTGAGGAATAACATTTAATTGGTGTTGGTTTACAAGATAACATATTTAGTCCATTATCATCATTGTAGAAAGTATGGCAGTGCCCAGGCAGACATGATGCTGACAAAGAAGCTGAAGATTGTATATCTTAGTCCATAAGCAGCAGAAGACAATGTGTTACACAATGAGTGTAGAAAACCTCAAAACCTGTCTCCACAGTGACACAATTCACCCAACAAGTCAATATCTACTTTAACAAAGCTACACCTCCTAATAGTGTCACTTTCTACTCGATGAGTAAGTATGCAGGCACATGTGTCTATGAATGGCATAGCAAGTGACATTACCACATACACATACATACTGTATACCAAGTTAATAAAGTAAAATAACAATAAATACAAATTAATTTATAAAAACCCTAAACGAGGTGCACCTTCCACAGAAGGAGTGTTGCAATATCAATCTGTCACCAGATTGCTGGTAGTCTCAACAGTGAATCATGCTACATCAGGAGCGCAATATCGGTCTATGCTATAGGCAGATCTGACACTAAGAATAAAGTTTAGCCAGGGCAGGCTTGGTGAGAAGTCCATGTTGTCAAGGCCATGGATATTCCTCATCCTTTCACCATCTCCACNTTGTTCATGGGCACATTGGACAATGACAAGGATGTCCGTGAAAAGAAGCTGACTATTCACAGAATGAGACATTTAGGCTACTTGTTTATTGAAATCCTCCTCAGCAAAATTCACTTATTTGTGTACATTTCCATGACAATCAAGTTTCTATTCACCTTCTGTCAATTTGGAAAGATCTATCCACATAGATCTTTTTATCCAAAGATCCTTATCATCAACTTTCCAGTCACGATCTTCCTCAAGGCCCATCCAACCAACAAATTAGCTATAATCCATAAATCAGTAAACAAGTGCCCATCTGAGCATTTCTCTTTTCAAACAAAATATATGACCACGTACACTGTCTGATCTTCTGCCCATGGTGCAGATTTCTCTTAACCCATGACTTTCAGCATTGCCAAAAGGGTTTGTAATAGGGCACCTTTCCATTTCTGGTTTGTGCATCTATAACATGCAGAACCACTGGCAAACCAGGCTCCAGTCTTCTCATTATCAGTCAATAACTCATAAAGAACACACCATGAGACTCTAGGTACACACTTTTCAGCATAGAGCATTTTAACAGGAGTAAAAACCATTTGGCCAATTTCTTCATGTAATTTACTTGTTCCAGCCTTCAGGAGCTTCTGAGACCCAATCATGCATATGTCACTTTCATTTGAAAATAAACTGCTGCTGTATACTTCCTACCTGATGATTTGGTGGGTCAGATAACTTTTACCTCATCTAGGCTTCCCAGTTCACACGATAAATAGGTCCCAATAGCAATCTAAGAGCTGTTTTTCTAATGAAGAATAGCTTGTTTGCAATGGTAGAGCTTTGCTCCAAAATCCCAAAGGTCTATTCTGTAAATCACCTAAGGGTGCTTGTGACAGGCTCCATAGAGCATTCCATTGACACCTCAAGTACCATCAAGTCTTCTGGATCGCATTGTTCAAGTAGTAGATCAGTCTGCACATCAGCCTACATGTTTAAAAAAGATTTCTCCTGCGTTAGGCCTGACCCAAAGCTAGCAGTCACTTAGTTTTTGCACCAGAGTAATACAACTGAGTGAGGAATGTGATTTCTCCAGACTGTAAATAGGCCCTCTAAAAGTTTTTCTTTCTTTTGTTGGTGAGAAAGAACAAATACAATTTTTTAGAAATCCACCCTCTGTTACCCATATATGTTACCAGTGAATTCAAAATGGTTGCTACCTATTGCTTACCTGGTTCATTCAGCATTTTATCATTATAGTTCATCAACATGATACTTTGCATAATTTACAGAAGATTAAGATCCTGTTTCTCTGTTTATGTGAGGAAACACAAGACCATTATGTTCTCTTTTAAAAAGCAATATAATTGAGGCTTGCTTATATTTAGAGGTTTAGACCATTATTGTCATGATGGAAAGCATGGTAGCATTCAGGCATTCATGGTTCTGGAGAGGTCACTGAGAGTCCTTCATGCATATCAGCAGGCAACAGAAAATAATGACATCGGGCTTGGTTTGAGCATTTGAAATCCCAAAACCCACTGCCAGTGACACATTTCTTCCAGTAAGCACATGCTTTCTACACCTCCTGGTGATCAAGCACTGAAATCTCAGAGCCTATGGGCCCATTAACATTCAAAACATTGCACCTTATAAGTCAGTTATGACACTGATCTTGAGCATTAATATATCCTTGAGGTGAAACTAAGGAAGTCTACTGCTGCTCTTGAAAACTGAAAGAAAATTGATTCTGGTGGTCCTTATGGACAAGTAGCAGTAAACAATAATTATTTTCTAGATAAGTGACTGAATAACATGTACAAGGGGACTTGTTAATTTTTTTCAAGTAATGACAATATATCTAGTATAAAAACTATATCTGGAGTCCCTGCCTGATGGAGTTGTCAGTGATCAACTGTTATATTTCATGATTTATCTGTGTTCTTCACTGGCCGGATAGGAGATTTAAAGGAGATATGATAAGAACCATCACACACATATCTTTTACATCATTGTTCCTGGCACTAATTTCCCAAGGGATGTTATACTGTTATTTATTCACTAGTTTCTTTGGCAGAGACAACCCTAAAGGTCATTTAGCATTCTCAACCACAGTGTCTTTACTCTTTATTTCAGGGAAGCAATATAAAAAGTCTGTGAACATTTAAGTATACCAATCTCATTAACACATTCTTGTATTGAGGAGATAATCTCAGAATGAGTTCAGGGATCCACTGGGCATATTGAACATCAGGGTTTAGTGAAGTTAATTAATGAAAACTTCATTAGTCATCTGATCTCCATTATTCCCCACTTTAACTGAAGGGTCAAAGTATTTCTTAAAATATTCCCTAAGTTGCATCAACTAGAACTAGAACCAAATAAACCTGGAAAGTCTAACTGTTTCCTTTCTCCCACTATATAACTATTCAGGTGTATCTGGCAGTCTCTTCATTCAAGGCATTCTGGGTTTACAAACTGGCTCAAGTCTGGAAATTGATTAACTGGCTGAGATTGGCTTTTGCCAGGATCCAATGGAATCTTTCTTTTATCTGTTTGACAATTTTTCTGCGTATACAGATCAAACAAATACTCACTGGTCTATTATCAATATTATGACTGAATATGCCAGGATTTATAAGCCCATATCACAGGACCATATTCATTCCACCATACAATTTTTTTTTACCTATGCTTATCACTATGATTAGGCCATTATGCACAATGATTTGTCTATTTTGCCCATTGAGGTAACTACAATCATCTTGCCTTTGCTGATTCAGTGCTTTACCTAGCCTCTAGTAGTTCTGGACACAATTAAACCCATTGTTTTTAATTCACACAACTGACCAGCAATGTCTCCAACCTGAAGTTGTGCCACAAGGAAAACAATGACAACAAAACTCTTTAAATGTGTTTGTGTCCCTTTCCCCATTTTGTATGCCATAGGATTGGAGGGTTACATTTTACTTATAATACCAACTCTAGTCTTACAAATTTCATGACCCTTGAAACTCCTTCATCAACACTAAGTCAGGGAACGTCAGGCACCCTCCAACTCCTTTTTAGTGGGTAATCTTTTATCAATCATTCAGCCAATCATTGAAACAAACTTCTGACATTTTTAAAACTTTGCAGGCTTCTGTATTAAATTTGAAGTCTCCACTCAATGGACCTATATCAATAATCTCGACA
The DNA here is from genome assembly GCF_900095145.1 of Mus pahari. Taxonomy (NCBI): domain Eukaryota; kingdom Metazoa; phylum Chordata; class Mammalia; order Rodentia; family Muridae; genus Mus; species Mus pahari. Next base: position 529 of record NW_018393852.1, on the reverse strand, counting down.
TAATCCAGTTTCATGTTCCCTCCACTACTATCCCACAGCCTTAAAGTGTGTTCACACACATATTTCCTAGACTTCACTCAATGGACCTATATCAATAATCTCAACATAATCCAGTTTCATGTTCCCTCCACCTTTATCCCACAGACTTAAAGTGGGTTCACATACATATTTCCTAGGTTTCTAATTTATTATGCTTGAATAATGAGTAAGATCCTTAGTAGCATGTTGTATTTCCTCTTAGACTACACGTTCTACCTCCCCTCTAGAAGTCTACTGTGCTTTAAATCTGGCTGTACATCTAGGGGATACTATTGGCTCTCCCTGAGGGATATTGTGGATATTACCTATCATTTCCTTCAGAGACAGTCACTACTAGATTAGTGGACAATGAAAGATTAATTTCTTCAGTCAAAGGAGAAAAAGGCAATATGTCAGAGGTTGGGAATGAGTGTACTGCTTCCTTATTAGAATAAGTACACGTTGATTATATGATGGTTCCAAGTTCACAGTTTCAACAGGATTTTTTTTT
>NW_018393851.1:2111-3839 GCF_900095145.1 Mus pahari | reverse complement strand
ATTCAGAACTGCAGAAACAGAACATAGTGAAATAAGGTAAGTTCTGAGAGACATGTTATCAAGAGAGCATGTCAGAAACAGAATGCAGTGAAATAAGGTAAGTTCTGGGAAACATGTTATTGTTGTGGCTTGAAACTAATCCTGCTTTGGGGTGGTTTGTTGGTTGTGAATGTGGTGTGTATTGTGTTCCTTTTGTGCCTTTACTGTTGAATGTACGTTCATAGAGAAGAGTGCTTGTGTTAGTTAAAAGCAAGTAAGATGGACGTAGATAAGCTGCGTTGCTCCTGTGGAAGTAAAACTTCTGTAGATAAATCACCATGGGACAGAGAAACCCTGTCTCAAAAAACCAAAAAAAAACAAAAAAAAAGGTGTCACCTACCACGGTTCAGACATTTGTTACAGAGGTGGATCGATGTGCACCATGGTTTGCTTGCACAGGCTCATTAGCAATCCCTAGTTGGGACAAGTTAGGAAAANATTTAGAGAGAGAAAAGTGGAATGGTCAGTTGAAGGCAGGCACCACACCGTTATGGAAATTGGTAAAATCATGTTTGCAGGNTAAGAATTGTGAAGGTAAAGTTATGGCAGGTCAAGAAGTGTTAGAGGGTTATCAAGAGAGCCTGTCAGAAACAGTACACAGTGAAAAGATGGGAGCTCGTAAAAAGAAGAAGAATGGTACCAAAAAAGAGAAAGTAAAAGTGCCCTGGAAGGCTGTGCATGGGCCGTCCAGAGATCACCTCTACCCTGTAGAGGAATTAAAAGGTTTGAGAATGTCTAGTAGTGAGTCAGAAATTGAATTGTCCTCATCGGAGGAGGAAGAACTAGAGGAGGAAGCAGCAGGATACGAGGAGGATAGAGTACACTGGGAGGCAGAGAAAGTNGAAACAAAGGCAGGCAGTCCCACGTCAGCCTCTGCACCACTGCCACCGTATGTGGAAAAGGGCACATGTTCTTTTATGTCTGAGAAAACCCAACAAAAATTAAGGGTAGCGTTCCNTGTGTTTGAGGGTGTCAATAATGTCAGATATCATCAACCCCTAGAGCATAAAACAGTCAAGGATTTAGCCAAAGCTACTAGGGCATATGGTGTTAATGCTAANTATACTGTATCCATTCTGGAGAGGCTGGCTACTTTGGCTATGACCCCAGCAGACTGGACATTTGTGGTAAAGGCTGTATTATCTATGGGGCAGTATTTGGAGTGGAAATCTATATGGCATGATTATTAATGTAGCAGCTGGCCAGCCGGCCTGGAATTTTGACATGCTTACAGGACAAGGTCAGTGGGTTGTTAATCAGACTCAATANCCAGTACAAGTGTATGAACAGATTAATACCACTGCAGTTAAAGCTTGGAAAACCTTGCCTAATAGAGGAGAAGTGAGTGGTAATCTCACAAAAATAATTCAAGTGGCCACTGAACCATTCTCAGAGTTTGTTGCCTGCATGATGGAGGCCACGGGGCGAATTTTGGGGGACCAGGAGACTGCCATACCCCTTGTAGAACAGCTCATATATGAGCAATGTACTCAAGAATTCAGGAACGCTATTACTCCGTGGAAGGGTAAAGGATTGCAGGCCTGGATAAAAGCATGCAGGGAAATCGGGGGTCCACTGTCTATTGCAGAGTTAGCAGCAGCTGTGTTTTCTGCTCAAAGAGGAAGAGATCTTACCTGCTTCAAGTGTGGCAAGAGGGGACATATTCAAAAACAATGTAAGCAAGGAGAG
>NW_018393851.1:0-1656 GCF_900095145.1 Mus pahari | reverse complement strand
ATTTTTATCCCTAGAATTGGACCAGCGTCCTACTCTATTACTAGAAGTTGAAGGTAAACAATTCACTGGCATCTTAGATACAGGTGATAATAAAAGCATAATTTCTAGCTCATGGTGGCCCTCTAGTTGGCCAGTAACTCCATCAGAACAGTCCTTACAGGGTCTAGGATATGAAGCTTCCCCTATGATTAACACCAAGACATTGACATGGAAGGATCCAGAGAAGCGAACTGGACAATTCCAACCATATGTGCTTCCCCTGCCTGTAAATTTGTGGGGCAGGGATGTATTAAAAGAAATGAAGTTGGTCCTGACTAATGATTATTCCCCTAAGAGTCAAAAAATGATGGTGGATATGGGGCATATCCCTAGAAAAAGTCTTGGTAATTTCCATCAAGGGAGTACAGAGCCTTTATCATTCACCCAAAAGAATAATCGTCATGGCCTGGGTTTTTCTTAGCAGCCGTTGAGGGGACTAGGCCCATGCCATGGGTTACAGAGGAGGCCGTATGGGTTCCTCAATGGCCTCTCTCCTCTGAGAAATTAGAAGCAGCTTATCAATTAGTAGAAGAAAATTTGGATGTTCATGGCCATTTGGCTGCTGATAGGCATGGTATGTGGCCATCTCTGCCTAAAGAACAAGTAAAATGGAAGGATGTCTTATCTGACACATGGAAGAGCCCGGATCCTATTTTGATAAGATACAGGGGAGCTGTTTGTGTTTTCCCACAGGAAGGACAAAATCCGATTTGGGTGCCAGAACGATTAACAAGAAGAGTAATAGAAAGACCTCCAGAAGATGTGGCGATGGTGGATGCTGGTTCTTGTGCAACAGACATTGATTCAAGAGGAGCCCAGATTGGGGATCCTGTGGATGTTCCCAAAGCAGATGCCAATTCGACATGATGCCAGGATGTTTCCTCGCTTCTTTACTCCTAATAGTACCCTTGATGTTCCATGGATTATTTTAAGGAATGGGCGAGAGTAATTGGGATAGGTGTGCTTTTGTGCAGAGGGATCGTGTTCATGCTTGGGTTAGTGTGTAAGCTACGTGCACAGCAAAAAATGTGACAAAGTGGTCATTGCACAAGCCTTGGCTGCTATTGAAGTAGGCTCATCTCCCACAATTGGTTAAACATGCTGAGGGACTGACATTAGTAGTCTAAAGAACAATCTAAGGACAGCCCTTGCACCCTGAGTCTTGTACTGCATTGCATCAGGATAGGCTATTCCCTGTGACTTTGAAGCAGCCTTTGCACCTGCACGGCTTGTTCCCACTGCACGCAGTAAGGTACTTTTCTTTTGACTGCTCCCTTTAAGATCTTGAATCCTGAGGGTCCAGCAAAAACCCACAGGTTGATCGATCTCACATCTTCTAATAAAGAAAAAGGGGAGATGAAGGTAGCCGAACTGCGCCACACCTAAAAGATGGCGCTGACTTCTTGTGTATGAGTCAGCAAGGTGAGGCTGTTTACCACCCGAAAGGTACCAGTGCACAAGTACTAACTATGTCACAGCCTACTCTTGNGGCATGCAAATTGAGCACCAAAGCTGAAGCTATTCAGGTACTGACACGAGCTCCCTAAGCATATATAAGCAGCACCTTTTCCTCCTTCGGGGTCCTCTCCATCACATTAAAAAAGCTGTACAATAAAC
>NW_018393850.1:37587-44514 GCF_900095145.1 Mus pahari | reverse complement strand
TAAACAGGCCTTTTTTAATATATGAAATTAGAAGGAACAATAAAGAAGAATTAAATGCATACCTGACTCTGAGTTATTTAAGAAGTGGTTATATTCAAAAATCATCATGGGTATTAAAAATGAAACATAAAGACATAGAGTGATAAAATTATGGATATTTATGTGAAACACATATAGAAACAATTAACATTAGTGAATAGGAGACAAGAAATTTTCTTGAGACGGGCATGGTGGCTCATGCCTTTAATCCCAGCAATTGGGGAGGCAGAGGCAGGCAGATCTCTGTGTTCGAGGTCAGCGTGGTCTACAAAGTGAGTTCCAGGACAGCCAAGGCTACACAGGGAAACCTTGTCTCGAAAAAAAAAAAAATTGTTAGAAGTTATTTATGTGGTCATAAACCAGTGCTATAATGGAAAATATTCATATGACACAGTATAATCTTTTTCATCAGCTGTTATCATTTTTTCTTTTTTTGTACTCAGGATGACTCACAAGGCTTTCTGAATATTAACTAAACCCATTCCCACTGAATTGTACTCAACACATTAATATCACTTAAAAGGGTACTTCTCTGTTTCAGTGTAATTCATAATATATGATATTAAAATAGGGTGGTTATGCTTCATTGTGAGATGAAAGGGTCAGAATGAGTGTCATTTATAATAATGAGGATTAGATTATACTAAAAATGAAGTATCATTTAAAAACTCATGTAGCAAAGGGAATAAACTTCAGCTCTGAATTTTATTGCTGTATATATAAAATCTAAATTTTCTTGTGCTGTTTAAAGCCAACAAACAAATCCTCTTCTCTCTCATTATTTTTCATACTCATAGGGTATTAATAAGATAACCTACACCAGGTTTAAATTATTTAGATAATATAAATATGTAATAAATTATTAAATTTCTGTCTACATATGAGGTGTGAAGCCAATTATAGGTTTTAAATTTTTATTACTTTTATTTATTTGCATATTTATATTTATGAATATGTGCACAACATGACCTGCCTTAGTAGATGAGAAGAAAATTACTGGAGGTTATTCACTATTTTAACCATGTGGGTTTCAGGGATTATACTGACATCACTCAAGTCATCAGGCTTGTAGCAAACACATTTCCCCCTTAAGTTATTTTGCTGGCCACAGGTTATTATTTATACACACATGCACATGTACCTTGCAAAGATACTCTCAGAAATACTTTGATTTTCTTCTCTATGTATCAAAATTAACCTCTTAAAGAGCTCTGTTTTAGAATCCTCATATTCTTTATCAATGACAGTTATACTTTACCACACCACAACTTTTTCATAGCATTTTTTACTTCAGAATTCCTCAGAGTATAGATAAGAGGGTTTAGCAAAGGTGTACCTATTGTATAAAACACAGATACCATCTTGTCTATTGGTAAAGTAATTAGTGGCCGTGTGTATATAAATATGCAGGGACCAAAAAATATGACCACCACAATGAAATGAGAAGTGCATGTAGACAAGGCCTTTCGTCTTCCTTCGGCACTATGGTTTCTCAGAGAATATAAGATGAAAATATAGGAGATAAACAGTACTATGAAACTTACCATACATATGGCACCACTATTAGACACAACTAGCAAATTTATCACATAGGTATCCATGCAGGCAAGTTTCATCAAGGGCTGCAAATCGCAGAAATAATGATCAATCACATTTGGGCCACAGAATGGTAATCTTAAGGCTAAGAAAATCTGTGCTGAAGAGTGAATACAAGACCCTACCCAGGCAATAATAACTAATATATCACAGATATGCTGGTTCATTATAGTTGTATATCNTAGAGGCTTACAGATTGCTACATAGCGGTCAATGGCCATGAGAATAAGCACGAAGATCTCCATGCACCCAAAGAAGTGGGCTGTGAAGATCTGAGTCATACATTCACTGTAGGAAATAATTTTTTTCTGTGAGAGGGTGTTCACAATCAATCTAGGTGCTGTAGTTGTAGAGAAGCAAGCATCAGCAAAGGACAAATAGAAGAGGAAAAAGTACATGGGACTCCCAAGTGTCTGACTCATCTTAATGGTCACCATGATGAGAAAGTTCCCCATTAATGTCATAAGGTAAAGAATCAAGAAGACTCCAAATATTGCCTTCTGTTTTTCTGGATCCTGAGTCAACCCCAACAAAATAAATTCAGTCACACTGTTGTTATGCATCCTATCAGTGGCTATATTAGATAGGACTGGCTGAAAATGTTTAACCTGAAAACAAAGAAAAGATATATTGAGATCAATGTCCAGATGTTGAAATTTCTTGGTCTACTCTGCCTATGAAATCCCTGAAGAATATTTTAAAAGCACAACATAGATACCTATCTCTCAATGAGATTTTCCTTTGACTCAGAAGCTTACTAGCCTTTTTTCTGTTGATATTTCAAAGTGTAAAGTTTATTCTTTCTTTGAAAGAGTTATGTGTTGATTAGGAAACTTAGGAAAAGCATATGTGTCTGTTGGGTGTGTTAGGAGGGTATGAGCTCAAACATTTTCTTACACATTTTGAAGTGCTTTCAAAGAATAATTATTTAATCCTTGCATGCATTCACATTTACATGTAGACCTCTGTAACATGAAAAGCACTAATTAATACAATTAACCACTAAGGCTAGTGATTCCATTATAACAAAAATCTCAACTGAATTCACTACATCTTTGTTTCTATTTTCCCTGTCTCTTTTAACTTCTGGATAAGTTATATTTTACAAAAATATATTTAATCCAATTTTAATACTACCTCTTTTTTCAGTGTAGCATTTTACTCTGAAAATATAAGGGTTTGGACAATAAAGTTTGGTATGATCAAAGAACGGTGTACTATAATGATTTCATTACATTTAAGGTATACCATTATAAATGTAACATTTTCTGGTTATAAGTTTTAGATTTCATTAGAGTTTTTTTTAATTAGAAAAATCTTACTTAGAAAATATATGTCCTACATACACACACATAATTAACTACATTTTAAATTTTTTAGGAGAAACTTCTTTACTGCAATGTTAGTTTTTATTGGGTTTTTTTTTTTTTTTTTTTTTTGTATATTCAAATATTTGTGTCTCATGTGACTGAAAAAATCCTCAATGAAATGTTACTGCCTCATTTGATGTAGAATTTCTATAAAATCTCTCTCTTACCTTCTTTGTATATGTGCATGTGCATTTGTGACATCATAGTCATGTGATGACCAAGAGAGTAATTCTCTCCCTCCACCTAGTGGGTCCAGCTAATTGATCTCAGCCTGTGAGGCAAGGCAGCAACACTTTACCTGGTGACCCATTTCAATGGACACATGTTTTATACATTGCAGTCATAAATATCAATTAAGATAACAATATATTATATGTAATAATAATATAAAATAGTATAATAAAAATAGTATATTCTTTTGAGCAACTTATGCTGCTTATAATTTTTGCCTTTTAGATAATAACTTTACAAAAGATAATGAATTGTGAAACATTATATTAACTTATGCTAAATAAACCATCCTTATTGATAAATATTAGCTGATTTCAATCATATAACTTCATTAATTATTAATTCATTTCTGTGAACTTAATGGTTATTATGAAATCACCAAAGCAAACAAAATATGTGAGAAGAACTGACTTTGAATAACACTTCCAGTGTGCAGAAAGAAACATGTTGAGTTTCCCAGAGAGATTTGAGTCTATTTGAATCTGTGGTTTGTGTATCCTTATCTTAAATAAACATGTATCCAGAATTATAGGTCTGATAACTTTTCAGATAAGCTAAAGTTTATGATAACAAACTTATTTTATATGAGTTAGTTGAAAGAAATAAATATATTACATTATTTCACATGAGTTTTATAATAACATCTTACATTTTTACTACTTTCCCTGAAAATGTCACTCTTTTTCTAACCCTTTTGATATATTCTTGACTAGAATTCAGCCTAGCAAAATAAAATGGGACTTGTTAGCTAAGAATAATGTTGACTTTTGTCAGGGATTATATCTTTTGCTGTAAAATCTTCACATATCCTTTATTCCAGTTTGCCAATTTGTCTATTTTACTTTAGACCTCTATCATATCATTTATAATATAGAAGCCATTATCTACTCTTCTATACTTACCTTTAGCATCAGTGGATGAACCAAAAGAGTCTGAGGAGATTAGGCTAATCAAAATATACTCTATGATCAAAATCTAATTTCAAGGAAAAAATGAATGCGAACCAAATAATTAAATATTTAAGGTACAATTTTGTTGCATTAGAAGAAAATAAATCATCTTCAGATAGAAAAGAATAATTTTTATTATATTATGTAAGGCTCTCCAAGGAACTTAAAATTACTTCAACAGATGAATTAAAACCTGAAATGGCAGAGGTCAGTTTTGTAGCCAGATTCTCAGAGGTAGAGGCGTGTGCTACCCTGACGAGCACACACAAATCCCACTTCTCTGCCCACTGAAGATAAAATAATTTCAGTACCACAATATTCATATGTAGTTGTGTGTGTTTCAACAATATGTCTCTATTGGGTCGCTATAAACATTAGTTCACTCAATATAAACAAGGTAGATGTGTGGCTATCCACTCCTGTTCCCCTGGCTTGCTAACTGTCATTCCTCTAGTACAGCCTCCCGTTTCATAAAAGTTTCATTTCAAGTTGTTTATTTGCTCAATTTTTACATTATTTTAAATCTAAGTTTGTTTCCCAAAGTGTCTGAAATAAAATCATCCTTAATGATCTTACTACCTTTTCTGTGGTGGCCACAGATAGAAATGACACTTAAGGCTTTTATTAACAAAATGATCAGCACTACATAGCATCTTGACTGCAGGATCTCTATAATCAAGGGAAAATTGAGACAGAACATCTGTAATAATGCAGATTCCAGTGATATGAAAATTAAAGAAATGTCATTTTTATGAAAGAAATGAAATCACATTCAATGTGAATAAGAAGGAAAATACATTTCCAGGTAAACAAATCAATACAATGGTCTGGGTAGCAGACTTCAAAAACAGGAGAAAGGTTTAGAGACGTAAGTAGTTTCTTAGAAGAAATCTGATAAAGCAAGATAATGAACTTTGGGTTCTTTTCATAATTACAATATAAAATTGGAGAATACAGAATGTAAGAACACCCACTACTAAGATTGATTAACTAGGACTTGGTGAGATCATACCCAGAAAAAAGTGCTCTCATCAAGTCAGATGACCTAAATTTGATCTCACAACTTACATGATGGAAGAGACACTCATTCCTGCAAGAAGCCATGTGACTTTCATGGATATTCCATGGAACACACACACACACACACACACACACACACACACACACAAGGCAGACAGACAGACATGTAATAGAAATTGAAGCAAAGATTTATTAATCTACTGAAATAAAAAATGGCAATCACTAGTTATTTGGTTGAATTTTATAAATTTTGTGTGTTCCAGATCAGATTACCTGTAATGAAGACTATGTCATTCAAGATTTCAGCATCTTCCTGCTAATGATATTTGTTTGTCTGTTCTTATATGTAAGAAAAACTGATTCAACTTTGTCTTGCAAAATTACAGGTGTTAGAAGATTTGGAGCACAAAAGCTTGTTTCTGGATCATATCTGGCAACGATGTGTTTTTGTAATGTGAACAGACTGGCATAAGTTAACCTTGTCTCATTATGTACACTGCAGGAAACCTGAATGAAAAAATGATCTTTGAACAGGAATGAAAGGAATGAGTACTAAGGATGGCATGACTCAACAAATACATATATATATATTTTTTCTAGGATATATACATATTCCTAGGATATATATATATACTCACACATATATGTATATATATGTGTATATATATATATATATATCTATATATCCTAGGAAGATAGATAGATAGATAGATAGATAGATAGATAGATAGATAGATAGATAGATAGATATCCTAGGAATTCTTTAGAAAACCACCGATGGCCTTTAGACATATGCCTTTCCTAGATGGCTAATCAGAAAGCAAGAACCAAGACGTAAATTTTCCTTTTACCTTCACTTTTCATATATTCTCTTCCTCTTTGCCTCTTTCCTATCACTGTTTTAAATGGACAGTGGGCATGTGAACTGAAAGTACTCATGTGCTGTAAGATTATTACTGTTCCACTACACAGTAGTTGAGATCCTCACTATGGCTTTGAGCATCACTGCTCCAGCCACTTCTTACCATGTACACTGCATGCACTTCATATAAACATATTTTCTTAGACAAACTTTTGCTCTAAAAATTCCACATGGTGCATCCTGATGATTTTGTTTCTCTTCTAAAACATCTACCTCATATTTTTCTATGGAGAAGAATCACAATGCAAAAACCATCTCCTCAGCAAATCCTGTCTATATATATACATAGTCAAGGACCTGAATTACAAATACATATCTGCTATAAGGTTTTTATGTATTTATTGAGTCATGTTATCTCAACCACATCCTCCTGTCATTTTTGTTTGAGAATTGCTAATTTTATTTTAGTTTTAGTACAATGGAATATGGCAAGATTGTATTGTTCCTATTTGCACATGTTATAAAATCTTGCTTTGTTTATCACACAGTTGCCTTCAATAACCAGAAGCAGAAGTCAAGCCTTTGTGCTCCACATGTTCTAATCCTTATACCTCTTACAGCAATTATGTCTATTACAATTATGAAAAGAATTATCCTCACAAGCATGACAATCATGAGATAAGCTAGGAAAAGTTTCAGGAATGATTAACAAAACTAGAGAGGAAGAGCATTTAATCACTTAAATTTCTTTTATTCTTTGTATTGGTCCAGACATCAAACCCATAGGATGAATTGTAAACAGAAATAGATAGATAGATAGATAGATAGATAGATAGATAGATAGATAGATAGATAGATA
>NW_018393850.1:31573-37552 GCF_900095145.1 Mus pahari | reverse complement strand
ATAGATAGATAGATAGATAGATAGATAGATAGATATAGATAGATAGATAGATAGATAGATAGATAGATAGATAGATAGATAGATAGATAGATAGATACCAGACATCAGCATCAGCATCAGACTCTGTCTCAGCAGCTTCAGTGCAAACTGACGTCTATTTACAGGGCCCACACCAATTCTTGTCAGGAATCCACACTTTGCAAATAAGTCTGCAGTTACCTCGAGTCATAGTCTAGTCCCTCAGATGCCAGTGTAAGATAAAGAAATAAAAACTATTACCAACTTCACATCAGTATATAAAACTTGACTCTGTTGCATTAGGTTTTAGAGGATTAAAAAATGAATATGAGCTGATAGTGAATGGAAGAAAAGATAAGTAGTTTAATTATATTTAAAACTTACCCTTTCTTTTGAAGATAAAGTCTGTTTCCAATACATTGCTCATAGTTTACTTCCTGTGTTTTGATTTAAAGTGATAATGAATCATATACAAGATAAACAGCACCATGTAAAGTGATGAACTGAGTCTTTACAACATAAATTATATCTTAGATCCATCCAATCTGGCTTTCAGGTGTAGAAGCTACGGAGAAAGGTGAAACTTCACAGATAATCCTGTAGAAGTCTGGAATTATACTCTGCCATGAAGACTGAAATATTGGCTAAAATGATTCTTTTCTGTCACTTAAAAAAATATCCCCATGAATATCCAATTTACTACATAAGAATATTTTCTTACACTGAAAAATTTTCTGGTATATGAGCATTAAACTTCTTTTTATTTTTGCCACAAAATGTTTACAGATATATGGAAGCATTCACGTATGTCCAGTCTCCAGAGAAAGCAAGCACATGCCCCTTTTCCACAAACCCCTGAAGTATTTGGTAAATGAGCAATTTCACAGAACTAGTATACAGTCACAGCAACTACACAGTCAATTATTCCCAAGAACTGATGTCACAGCCATTTCTCATTTCTATCTCTTAATTCTTATGGTAAAAGATATTTACACAGTATTTTGCCATATAAAATTTTCAATGATTCTGTCACAGCCACATTGAAATTTAGACCATAGAAGAAATAAAATAAATACGTTTTTGGAGTGACAGACAAACCCTGAGACCAGTTTAAGATTTGAATATATATGATGAAATTGAGTTTTAAATCTACCACTTGAATCTGGAGTTTTTGATGCATTTAATTATTTTTTTTGAAATTTATTTATTTATGTATGTCCCAAATGCTGCTCCTCATACTAGTCCCTCCCTCACAGAATCCCTACCTGCAAGCCTCCTTTCCTTCTCCTCTGAGAGGGTGATACTCCCCCTAAGTATCCTAGCTCATCAGGTCTCTGTCAGATTCTGAGCATTCTCTCTCAGGCCAGAAAGGGTAGCCATGAAGACTGAGATGCCTGTGTCTTACTTATGTGGGGAGTGGGAGTGCAGGGGTTGGGACTCTTATGGTTGGTGGCTCAGATTCTTAGAGCTCCAGAGGTTGCAGGTTTGTTGATCCTGTTGATCTTCCTGTGGGGTTCCCCTCTACATCTGGGCCTTCAATCTTTCCCTAAACTCTTCCTTAAGTGTCCCCTAACTCTGTCAAAGGTTTGGCTGCATTGACTTATGGGAACCTCTCTTAAGGCTGGTCTCTAGGACTTTCTGGAGATTCTCACCCCATCACCAAATTCACAGATTTCCATTCATTATCCTTCCCTCTGGGCCTCTCTCAGGCAACTTCCTGCAGAAGGTCCTGCCTCCTCATTCAACACTTCTCCACACCTCCTCCAGTTCCCTTCACCTTTCTGCCTCTTATGATTATTTTTTTCTCCTTGCTTGGTCCTTCCTTCCTTCTTATTTAACTTCTTTGAGTGTATATGGTGTATCATGGATATTCTGTACTTCATGGCTAATACCACTTATAAATGAATACATACCATCAATGTCATTTTGGGTCTGGGTTACCTCACTTAGGATGATATTTTCAAGTTTCATCCATTTGCTGGCAAAATTCATGTCTTTATTTTTAATAGTTGTACAATACATTGTGTAAATGAACTACATTTTTTGTGTCTACTCTTCAGTTGAGTAGCAGGTATGTTGTTTCCAGTTGATGATAATTAGAAACAAAGTAGCTATAAACGTAGTAGATTACGTGTCCTTAGGATATAGTGGAACATCTTTTGGGTATACAACCAGGAGTGATGTAACTGGGTCATCCAGTAGAACTTTTTCCAATCTTCCATGAAACAGATTGATTTCCAGAGTGGTTATACAAGTTTGCAGTGCAACCAGGAATAGAGTAGTTTTCTCCTTTCTCCACATCTTTACCAACATGTGCTGTCCCTTGAAATATTTTATCATAGTCAAAATGACTGGTGTAAAGTAGAGTCTCAGGATTGTTTTGGTTTGCATTTCCCTGATAACCAACGATGTTGAACATGTCTTCAAGAGCTTTTTGGCCATTCAACACTTCTCTATGGAGAATTCTGTTTAGTTTGGTACACCAATTTTAATTGGGTTATTTAATTTCTTGGTGTTTTTATATGTTTCGGATATTAGCCATCTATTGGATATAGTGTTAGTGAAGATATTTCTCCAATATGTAGGCAGCCATTTTGTCCTATTGGCAATGTCCTTTGCCTTACAGAAGCTTTGCAGGTTCATGAGCTCCCATTGTCAACTCTTGTCTTAGGGCCTGTGCCATTGGTGTTCTGTTCAGGAAATTGACTTCTGTACCAATGCACCTGAGGGTCTTTCCCACTCTCTCATCTATTAGGTTTAATGTATCCAGTTTTATGTTGAGGTCCTTGATCCACTTAGATTTGAGTTTTCTGCAGAGTGAGAAATTCATCCAGTTAGACTAGCACCATTTTCTGTAGATGCTTTCATTTTTCCACAGAATGATCTTGGCTTCTTTGTGAAAAATTAAGTGTGCATAGAGATGGGGGTTTATTTCTAGGTCTCCAGTGCTATTCCATTGATTGACCTGTCTCTTTCTGTAGCAATACCATTTAGTTTTTAGCACTTTTGCTCTATAATAGAGCTTGAGGTGTGGGGTGGTGATTCCTCCAGACATTATTTCATTGTTTAGGATTATTTTTTGTCTATCATGGATTTTTGTTTTGTTTTGATTTTTGTTTGTTGTTGTTTGTTTCGATTCTATTTTACATATGAAGTTGAGAATTTATCCTTCAAGGTTTGTAAAATTTTTATTACCATTTTGATGGGTATTACATGGAATCTGTAGATTGCTTTTGGAAAGATGGTCATTTTCACTGTTAATCCTACTGATCCATGAGCATGGAAACTTTTTCCATCTTCTGACATCTTCTTCAATTATTTTCTTTCCAAAGTTGAACTTCTTAATATATATATATATATCTCACTATTTTTGGTTAGCATTACAATGAGATATTTCATATTATTTGTTACTATTGTGAAGGATGTTGTTTCCCTAATTTCTTTCTCAGTCCATTTATTATTTGTATAATTGAGGGCTCCTGAGTTTCAATTAATTTTGTATGCAACCACTATTCTGTAGTTATCAGCAGTTCTTTGGTAGAATTTTGGAGGTTGCTGATGGATACTATTGTATCATCTGCAATTAGGAATACCTTCATTTCTTCTTATCATATTCATCTCTTTTTGTTGTCTTATTGCTCTAGATAGAACATCCATAATATATTAAATAAATAAGGGAGAGTGGGAAGTCTCGTCTTGTTACTAATTTTAGTGGAATTGTTTTAATTTTTTCTCCATTTAATTTGATGTGGGCTATTGACTATCCACACAACCCTGGAGCTTGAGCTTAGGCATGATATTAAGTAGTTTATTTGAAAAAAAAATGATAACACTATAGTCAGAGACACAACTAAGATCAGACACTTTACTAATATATACAAGACCCTGATCCAGTCCCCATGACCACACTCATACAGACTCATACACAAATCACACGTATTTTTATGAAAGTATACTAATGTACTATGACAAATTTTAAGTATGTTATAGTTATATTAATGGTATTGCTGAAATACATTTTGATATGCTAAGCAATTAATATTGCAATTTTTGAAAAGTTTGAAAATGGTGGGCGTGATGGCACATGCCTGTAATCCCAGCAATTTGGAGGCAGAGGCAGACAGATTTCTGAGTTCGAGGCCAGTCTAGTCTACAAAGTGAATTCCAGGGGAGCCAGGGCTATACAGAGAAATGCTGTCTCAAAATAAATAAATAAATAAATAAATAAATAAATAAATAAATAAAGTTTGAAAATGGAATAAAAGAAACAAGTGGATAGGAAAGAAGAAAGAATTTAAAGGAATAATATTTTTATTTTATTCTAGTTATTCAAGTATTATTTATATATGATAAAATAAAATATTTAAAATCTATTTTACAAAGTTTGGATAAAGTAACATACTTTTACTACAGAGTTCTTAATTAAGTTTTAATTTATAATTAAAGTACTAGAATTTGGTCAAGTGTGTTTTATTTTTACTTAATGAATTTTATATATTTTTCTGCTGTCATTTTTTTTATGGAGTTGTATTGTCTAATCTTTTACATCCTTTACTAAGTACTGCAAAGAAGTTGTTCCACCCTAGTTTGAGTTCTTCAAAACAAATTTGAAGTCTCACAATGTGGTACGTTGGCTTCTATGTTATTTCCTCCTCCCTTTCTATTATTTTTTCCAAACCTTAGGTATAGGAGTGATTTTTAGATGCATCTACTGAGACAGGACTTTACAACACTGAATTTTTATTGGGAGTAGTTTTCATTAATTCTCTTTGTATTTTGCAGTTTCCTTGCTAACAGGTAAAGACTGCATTTAGTTGTGCATATAAAGAGAAAGTTCAGATTATTTTTAGGGTTTAATCTGTTTTAGATAAGTAATAGCTGCAGGTTGTTCCAATATCCATGACTTTACTGAGTAATAAACTAGGTATTTGGTATTAAATAGCATTTTCCTCTTATGAAATGGGTCTTATGTCCAATTAGAGAAGTGTTGTTTAGTGCCATGGTATACCTGCCACTACTGTACATTTATATTATTGAGTCATGCTAGTCCTTGATGTGATTCATAGGTATTAGAGATGAGTAGGACTGTTAGTTGCTTCCTTCTTTGGAATTTTACTTTGTTCCTTCTGGATCCAGGAAAGGAAATCCTCAGTGAGGAAACATTCAGGTCAGCTCATGCCCAGGGTTCTTTGTGGACCTTTTCTCAAGTGCATGGTCCCTTCATCAAAAGGCAATTGATTCTGTGATAACCCTTCACAGAAGGAGAAGATTAAAGTGTATATGTTTGTTACAGAGGGTGATGGATTATAATTGACCTGACTTTAGAAGGAAAGTCTATTTGCATTCAGGAAAGGAATGTTGACAAAGGAGAGAGAAGAGAGGAGAATAACAACTGAGTGAGAAATAATGTTAAAGCATACAGACATCCATCTATAAAAACATCACAAGAAATCTTTTCAATACAAAAGAGACCAAAACAATAATCAGCTTAAAATTTTTAAATAGAGCATAGTTTCTTAGTTTTTTGTGATCAGAATGTGAATTGCTTCTTTTTCTAGCTATATTTTTAGTTCTGTCTTGTATGAAGTGATTTATTCAAGTGTGGGGTTTAGAGTCTTGAAGTAAGAAAGGTTCCCTACCAATTTGTATCCCCTTGATCTCCTTTTGTTCTCAGATTGCTCTGGCTAGGACTTCAAGTACCATATTGAATAGGTAGGGAGAGAATGGGCAGCCTTGTCTAGTCCCTGATTTCATTGGGATTGCTTCGAGTTTCTCTCCATTTACTTTGATGTTGGCTACTGGTTTGCTATAGATTCCTTTTACTATGTTTAAGTAGGGGCCTTGAATTCCTAATCTTTCCAAGACTTTTATCATGAAAGGGTGTTGGATTTTGTCAAATGCTTTCTCAGCATCTAACAAGATGATTGGTAAGGAAGAAGTCAAAATATTATTTGCAGATGA
>NW_018393850.1:27722-28858 GCF_900095145.1 Mus pahari | reverse complement strand
GGCCATCATTGGGAAGAGAAGTCCCTTGGTCTTTCAAATTTTATATGACCCAGCACAGGGGAAGGCCAGGGCCAAGAAGTTGGAGTGGGTGGGTAGGGGAGCAGGGACTGGGGAGTTTATGGGGAACTTTCGGAATAGCATTTGAAATGTAAATAAAGAAAATAATAATAAAATAAAATAAAATAAAAAAGAAAGGTTCTCTATAATGGCATAAAATCTCTTATTTTTCATCTGCATTTCCCATAGTTTGAGTATGTTTGATTAGAGTAATACCATGCTATAATTTAGAAAATATATCACCATACAAGTTTTACTCACATATCTCATTACAATATGAAGCATTATTTAAAGTATTTATCTGACAATAATAACCATCGATTTAATTTCTGAATAATCCTGAAATATTTTTATCATCATGTAAAAATCCAAATAAAAAATTAAGGTTCTAAAATAGCTTGGAAATTTACTATGCTTTGTAGTCACCATTCCATCATACCTAAAACTTTAATATGAAAGAGATTATTCATTCTCAATTGCACAGTATATTTTCATTTTAGTATTTTCTATTTCCATCTACTCTTCCATTTTTGAATGAGTAGTTAATATTCAATAGTTAAAACCTTGTAGTTTCCCTTGTTTTCAGAGCCAGTCTTATTACTATATGAGTTTGTTTAACATACTGTAAACTAACTATGCTTCTCTTCTGAAAATATGTTTTGACACCAAACCTTTTTCATTGCCTTTTTCATCTCTGTATTTCTTAATGTATATATGAGGGGATTGAACATAGGAGCAATGATCGTGTAAAATAGAGCAAAGATTTTGTCCTCAGGGAAAGTGGTAGGAGGTCTAAGGTAAGCAAAGATGGAAGGTCCAAAGAATAAAATAACCACAGTGATATGAGATGCACAGGTAGAAAGTGCTTTGTGTCTACCTTCTGAAGAGTAATTCCTTAATGTGAACAGTATTACCACATATGACCCAAACAAGGTAACAAAGGTTACTAAAGCAAACAGTCCTGAATTGGCAACCACCAGGACACCAGTGATGGTGGTGTCAGTACAGGCAACTTTCAGCAAAGGGAAAATGTCGCAGTAGTAGTGGTCTATTTCATTAGGGCCACAGAAAGGCAAGCA
>NW_018393850.1:0-26762 GCF_900095145.1 Mus pahari | reverse complement strand
TAGTTTATATATACAAAATTTTACTTTTTAGATCATTTTATTCACAGAGCATATAATACAAATTTAATTTTCTATATATAATTTTAATTGCATATACCTTTATACAATTGAAATAAGGAGGTATATAATTGTTAAAATAATCCACTAGTATGGTGACAAAATATGTAAGGATGAGAAATTGATTTATAGTTAAGTAAAATATACCATGCTGGCTATCTAACAAGACACTTAAAGCTTTAAAAATATAGTGACAATTGCTAATTTTGATAATGTAAATAATAAAAATATTTTGACTTATAGAATTTAAGTAAAAATGATGTGCAGAGGTAAACTCTAGTAATATTAATGGCGCTACAAACAGGTTGAAAAAAGGGAAATAACTTAATTCTGCTGAAAATGTGTTAGGCCAGCTTCAGTAAAGTATAGCCAAATTAAAGAAAATTATATAATCTGAATTCCAACTGCAGACAGGAGTTACAACTACATAAACTATTGACTTTTTAGTATATATCTTTCTATGACTAGATTAATAAGTAATAACATGTCATAAAATCAGACATAATATCACACTCAAATATGTTGAAATTATTTAATGCAATGTAATAATATTCATATTAAGATAGATATCTGAACATGTATGGATGTGGACAGCTTGAGTAGTAATATAAAAGTAATTTAATGCTATTATAATTGTATAATTATATAATATAAAAACTTAGTAAACATTGTAATTTTAATATTTTATAATTTTGAAATGGTCTTTTGGAGTAATGAGACCTATTCCATAGTTTGATTTTTGTAAATGCTTGAAATACATGAGCACTGAATTTTTAATATATTATCTTAAAATTCTGTTTGAAATACATATTAAATAAAATACTGAAATTTATTATTATAGTTTTGCTCAAATTCTGATGACAATAACTGACTGGAAATCCTTAAAAATAACAAGTGTAATTGTCAACAGATATATTGCTGTTACAATAAAGATTGTAAGAATATTTACCTGTAAATGAATTATGGATGTTTTCCAAGATTTCTGTATGCTTCTTCACACACTTGTCTTCTTTAGCTATTTAGCTAGCTGTCCTTGCACTCATATATACAATTGAAATAAAGCACTATAAACTAGAGTTGATTTAACTTCACAAAAATATCTGGACTGCTATCTTCCTGTACAAAATGTAAGTGCCACTATGCTTTAAGGAAAGTATTGTTTTCGTGCCTCTAGGCTTACACTGCAATATTTGTTGAATCTATAAAAGAAAGATATAGCATTTCATTGATGCTACTTCTTTGTCCCTACACTTTACTCAAAGATTAAAACTATGTGCAAAAAACATCATGCATACATATATGCTAAGTTTTAGGAATCGTATGCCTATAGATCATAAAAATAAAACAGAACAGATCATGTTATCTTCATTTAAATTTCAGTGAGAATTATTTCCTCAAGAGCCTGCCAAAAATGATGTTCACAATGCAGCAGTAGTGGGAAACCTTTGTATTACTTAATCCTCTTGGGAATTTTATGGAAAAAATGCACTTTCAATTTTTTTTTAGACACTCCCTGAATATCATGTCTCTAGAGACAAGTACTATTTTTTAAATCTAGAGAGGCTTAAGACATTATTCTTTTGTATAATTTCTTCCTCTGTAAAACACTAACTTTTACTAGTTGTTAAAAATATAAAAAACTGGTTCTTCATTCGCTGAATGACTTTTGGTATGAATAACAAAAGAACAGAGATAAGAAGATAAGCACATTGTATCAAAATACTTTGCGGATCTGGTTGTTAAATGAAACTAAAATTTTGTCAATGAGAAGTGATAGATAAACAAAGATAAAGAAGATAAAAATCTTAACATTAAATATTGACAGATTAAGAACAAAATCAATACATATAGCATAGTTTAAATTCAAAATTGATTAAAGGTCAATCGTAAGCACATTAAAGTCTGGCTTGCCTACTTCATATAAAATTATTAAAGAGTTTGTTTCTTCTTGATAATTGTAAAGGGTTTGCTTCTGGTAAACTTGTGATCACTGGAAAGTTTTGCCTCTAAGTATGGCTTATACAGCTTACATTATGTAAGAATAATTTTTATTGTCTCTGCTTCAATACAAGAAGCTAAGAGTTTAAATCTCAGTGTGGAAAGTATTAGCTAAGGCCTCTAAAGGGAAGTTTACTTCAAATCTTTGCTCTCACACAAGAAGCTTTAAAGTTCTGGGGAGTAATTTGCTCCATAAGATTCAGAGGCCATATCTTTTTAATATTTAAGGTTTTAGTTATGCTAAAAAATTGTGATATAGAAAATTTAAGAGCAAAAAATTGATTTGCTTCAAAATTTTTATTTTCCAAATCTTCCAAGAGATGTTAATTGGCTAGGACCTTACTCTAAGGCCTTAGAATGATTTAAACCTTTAAATATTATCTCGAGAGACACAAATTAATTGGTAAGAAACAAAAGGCTTTGCAGAAAATAAAGGAAGTTTTTTTAATTGTTATCAGTTATAATCATTGGTAACTAAATTCTAGCTGATTATCTTAGTTATGGTTATTAAGTGTGCCCACAGCAATTGTTTTGGCAAAGAGAAGACATTAATGTAAAATCATTTTTCTTCTCCAAGTAAAGTTTTAACATCCTATTGTAAGGGTGTCGTGGTACTAATTAAAAATTAAGAATTCCCTTTTCCAAACAGCAATCAAATTGGTTATTGCAAAATACTAATATTTGGCCTACTGCATACCCTACCGTGTTCAGGTCCTGTTTCGTGGTGCCATCTGAGAGGGCCACTGGAGGCCACACTGGAACCAGGGTCTTCCTGAGAGGCAGGCCGGTCTGGAAGGGAAAAGACGGCGAAAAAGAATGGGGCCAAGACAAGGAATCCTGATTAAAGCCCACAAGTTTAATAAAGTTCTGAGTTTATAAAGCAGGGGAAGACCATCCCCCCACCACCCATTCTTGGAGCATGGTTCAGGTACAGCAGGTAGGCAGATCTTCAGGAAGGCATCTCTGGAGAATCTCAGGAGCTGATTGGCAGGGAGTAGAGCTGCCACTGCCCTGAAAGGCCACTGTTGTGAATAACAGTGGCAGATGCAACAATAGAGCCTGCTTGGCAGATCAGAAGGTACCACCGCAGGTGGTCCTGAGCTAGTGGCTACAGAGGTCTGAGACAGCCTGTTTTGAGGCTGGGAGGATGCAACACTAGCCAAGCTTCCTTGGATAATAAGAAACAAGCAGAGCTTCTTTAAGGGCAGAGACATAATGGATTTCTTGAAAGAGCCTCAGTACACCTGAGATACCTGTAAATGACATCTTTCTAAATTGTGGACTGCTCGCAGATTTTACAGTGTGGATCAGATTTCCAAATTCAAGTGCCTACATCCATTGTGGGTTGGAATTGTGGTAAGGCAACTGTCTTTGAGAAATTTTAGTTCCTATAAATAATCTTTCTACTATGTGGCTGTGTAAGTAACCCCAGTAAAATTTTCATGGTATTCTTACATCTTATAACAGGTTTTTTGTTTTTTTTTTTTTTTCAGAAAAGCATGTTTAATCACAGGGTATTAAAGTGTAAGTGAAACAGCAGTGTATTTTAAGGCAGGATATTAAAATGGAGGCTGAAATTGAAGTAAGAGTATAGGTTGGTTTTTTTTTTGTTGTTTTATGTTTTTTGTTTGTTTGTTTGGTTGGTTGGTTTTTGTTTGTTTGTCTGTTTTCTTTTTTTTTCTTTTTTTGGTTTTTTGAGACAGGGTTTCTCTGTGTACCCCTGGCTGTCCTGGAACTCACCCTGTAGACCAGGCTGGCCTCGAACTCAGAAATCTGCCTGCCTCTGCCTTCCAAGTGCTAGGATTAAAGGCATGTGCCACCACTACCTGGCGTAAGAGCATAGTTTAATTTTTAGATTGTAAAGGTACAGGATGTCAAAGAGGAGGTTAAATAAGGTAATACAGAAGAGAATAACATTTCAGGAGTAATATCTTCAGGGGAAATGCACTATCTTCAGAAAATCCCCACGACTAGCCAAATATGCTAGGATCCTCACTTCCTAAACATAAGTGCTCTATTAGAACTCCTAAAAGATATTCTCAGACAAACTATACTATCTGGAATAACCTGAAGATTGACCAGCCACCTGGAAGTGTGTGAGATCCACCGAGCAAGCTGTCTGGAAAATATATTCTGTTGAGTTGACTGCAGATTGTTCACTGTGCTCTGTTTTAAACTAGCTTTGGTAAATCAGCTGTCTTTAAGTCATTTCTGTTCCTGCCAGTAATTCTTCAGCCATATTCCAGTAACTAACCAAATAAAACTAATTGTTTGATCATGTTGCATTTTGGTGCTACCCATATTTTAGTCTATCACTGATTCCTTATTTAGGGTTAGAAGATATTTGTTCAAATGTCTACAAGATATTGCATACAGCATTTAAGTTGCTCATGTTCAATATTTTGCCCATGAATTTCTGACAAATAAAGATACACATACATATTTGTGCACATACACAATGCACAATCATGTATAACATGATTAATTAAATTTTATTGTAAACATTGACACAATGATTATAGAATAATAATTCCTGTATATTACCTATAAAAGATGGTTTGTTTCATGGAGTTAGATGTAAAAGTTGAAACTGTATAATGTAAACTATAAAATTTAAGTAGCCACGGAAAATACAGATAACAGAAAAGTGATAAGACAAAGAGAAAAAAATGTAATAAATATAAATAAAAAATTTCAAAATTATCAACTAAACTGAAATGATCTATATGAGGTAGTTATTGATACCCATCCCGATTAAGACAATTAAAAGTTTTGAGTCATTTTATTCATGCCAGGGCAAGAGCAGGCTTATTCCCCTGAAGTCTCTTGATGTCCAAGTTCAGTTGTACAACACTAATATAGATAAAACCAAATCATAGCAATGTTCTTAGAAGTTACATTAATGAGACCTATGGGGAGGCTTAGTAACAAGTTCTTTCTTTGAAGAGCTCAGTGATGTTTTTCTTTTTTCTTTTTATTAGATATTTTCTTTATTTACATTTCGAATGTTATCCCCTTTCCTAGTTTCCCCTCTGAAAATCCCCTATCCTCTCCTCCCTCTGCCTGCTCCCCAACCCACACACTCCCACTTCCTGGTCCAGGCATTCCCCTATATTGGGGAATAGAACTTTCACAGGACCAAGAACCTCTCCTCCCATTAGTGACCAACTTGCCATTCTCTACTACATATGCACTTAGAGCCATGAGTTCTTCCGCGAGTTTTCATGGATTGGTGGCTTAGTCCCAAGGATCTCTAGGGTTACTGGTAAGTTCATATCGTTGTTCCTCCTTGGGGCTGCAAACTCCTTCAGCTCCCTGGCTATTTCTCTAGCTCTTTCACTGGACACCCTGTTCTCCATCCAATGGATGACTGTGAGCATCCACTTCTGTATTAGTTGGGCACTGGCAGAGCCTCTCAGGAGAAAGCTATATCAGGCTCCTGTCTGCAAGCAGTGTCTAAGGAGGCAAAAATAAAGTTGGAACAAGGCTTGTTTCCTTATTCTTTTCAAAATAATACTCTTAAGTATAAGCAAGCATTCTAATATATTAATATAATACTTTATATGCAAAATTTTTTCAAATAAGGAAAAACTACCACAAAATTGAATTTATATGGATATAAGAATAAACTTTATAGCCTATGCCTTGTGATATATGTCTACACACTACACATTAGGAGGTAGAGGGCAAAAGGCCAGAGGAACTTCAAGGTCATCATTAGCTATGCATAGATAATGACTGTAAGACCATCTTGGAATTATTAAAACTCTGTCTCTAAATAAAAAATTAATGAATTAACAGTTTGTAGAACAAATGTATAGAGTAGAATTTAGATAATGTTGTTGTTAAAAAGAGAAAAAGAAAAAAGGCTATGAATACACAAGGGAAGTTTGAATACATAGATGGTGATAGATAGATAGATAGATAGATAGATAGATAGATAGATAGATAGATAGATAATAGATTGACAGACAAATAGATTGATGGATCAATGGGTAGATAGATAGCAGTCCAGAAAAACAATTAAATAATCTAGAACAAGTATACATGTCTAAATGGTTACAATCTTAAAAACGATGTTTCAAAATGCATTAACAAGTATCTCTAGAACACATCCTTGTACAGCAGATAAGGGAAACTCTAGCTACTCCTCAAAGATGCTTCTTTTTTTCTCATATAGAGATGAACGTAGAAATCCATAACTGGTTGAACACAGAGAGCAATTTACCTTGGGTCCTGATCCATAGGTTGTCAAAGACCATCTTTAATATCACAGGATAAGCTAAGCTAGGCAATGAGTATCTGTGTCTGTGATTGGGGTCTATGCTAATAGCATGCAGATAAGAGCCTAGTATGACTGTCCTCTGAGAGGCACTACCCAGCAGTTGACACAAACAGATGCAGAAACCCATAGTTAATATTTAGCTGGAGCTTGAGGAGGCTAGTAGAAGAGTTGGGGGAAGGATTGAGGGACCTGGAGGGGTTAGCAACTGCACAAGAAGACAAATAGAGTCATCTAATCTGGATACTTGGCGGCTCCTAGAGACTGAATCACCAACCAAAGAACATACATGGTCTGTCCTAGTCCACTGAACATATATGTAGTATATGTACAGCTTGGTCTTCATGTGGATCCTTCACGAACTGGAACAGGAAGGCTGTCCCTGAGTCTGTTGCCTGCCCATGGAGGCTGTTCTCCTAACTGGGCTGCTTTGTCTGCCCTCAATGAAAGAGGATATACCCAATTCTACAGTGACTTGATATGCAATTGTGGCTTGGTACACAAGGGACTCTCCACTTTCTCAGAGGGAAAGGTGAGCAGGGATGAAAGAAAAGGCTGTGTGAGGGAGGGAAGTACTCTAAGGAGAGGGAGAAATGTGATCAGGATATAAAGTGAATAAATATATTAGAAATAATAATATAACTGAAAGATGTAAATACCCAAAATACAATTCACAGACCACATGAAGATTAAGAAGAAGGAAGATCAAAGTGTGGATACTTCGATCTTTATTAGAAAGGGGAACAAAATACACATGGAAGGAGTTACAGAGCACAGGGTCCACAATGGAGGAGCAAGAGAAAGGACCCAAGGAGCTGAAGGGGTTTGCAACCCCATAGGAGGAACAACAATATGAACTAGCCAGTATCCCCAGAGCTCCCAGGATCTAAACCACCAACCAAAGAGTACACATGGAGGTACATATGGCTCCAACTACATATGTAACAGAGGAGAGACTTGTAGGTCATCAGTGGGAAGAGAGGCCCTTGGTCCTGTGAAGGCTCTATGCCCTAGTGTATGGGAATGCCAGGGCCAGGAAGAGGGAGTGGGTGGGTTGGTGAGCAGGGGGAGGGAGTAGTTTTTTTTTTTTTTTTTTTTTTTTTTTTTTTGAGGGGAAACCAGGAAAGGGGATAACATTTAAAATGTAAATAAAGAAAATACCTAATAAAAAAAGTTTTAATGAAGAATACTGCTGTAGGCTAGTAGATGTCTAGAGGAGAGTCTTACCCATCTACTTATCCAGCAAGGTTCCAACACTTCTATTATTACCACCTCATACAGTGCCAAGTAAGTGTTAAAACACATCATCCTAAGGGAGGTATTTCATATTCAAATCACAATACCCACTGATAAAATGCAAATTCAAGCTAGATTAAAATTCTACTTTATCTAAACTGTGATGTGAGCCAAGTCAATATTCTTTGAGCACTCTGCCATGCCAGGGGGACCGCCATTCTCCTGTTGCCTCTACTTTACCACCATCGGACTCCTGAATCTTATATGTAAGCTCTTTTCCCCCATGCAACTTCCTTGGTCACTTAAACCTCTGGGCCAGGCCAATCTGCCCTGAGAAGCCTGCCATTCCAGGGAGACATCTGCCCTACTGATATTTCTCTGACCACCTTTATCAGACCTGAGGCTCCTGAACCATCCAGAAGTACAGGTCTGGAACCATAGAGCCCAAGGTTCACCTCTTGTCTTAGTTAGGGTTTTACTACTGTGAGCAGACACCATGACCAAGGCAAGTCTTATAAAAACAACATTTAATTGGGACTATCTTACAGGTTCAGAGGTTCAGTCTATTATCATCAAGGTGGGAGCATGTCTGTATCCAGGCAGGCATGGCACGGGCAGAGCTGAGTGTTCTACATCTTCATCTAAAGGCTGCTAGTGTAAGACTGACTTTCAGGCAACTAGGGTGACGATCTGAAGCCCACACCCACAGTGACACACTTACTCCAACCAGGTCACACCTATTCCAACAAGACCACACCTCCAAATGGTGCCACTCCCTGGCCCAAGAATATCATACCTCTCCCTCCCAATACTTACTACTGCAAGAACTTCCAGTGTCCAAAACTATCCAAATGGCTAAAGGCCCTGGAAAGAAAACAGTCAGTAAGAACCCAAGCAACATGACAGCTCTAAATCACAGCTACCCCACTACAGAAAGCCCTGGATAACATAACACAACCTAAACACAAGAAAATGACCTTAAATCCACTTTTATAAAGATGGTGGAGGCATTTAAAGAGGAAATAAATATATACCTCAAAAAAATACAGGATTTGTAATGAAAAGCTTAATCTCTTGCTTTTTCTTGGGTATAGTTGCTCTCTTTGTTTTGAGTTTTCCTTCTATTACCCCCTGTATGGCTGGATTACTGGAAAGATATTGTTTAAATTTGATTTTGTCATGGAATATCTTGGTGGACTTATTTATGGTAACTGAGAGTTTTGTTGGGTATAGTGGCCTGGTCTGGTACTTTTATTCTCTTAGCATCTCTATGACATCTGCCCAAGATCTTTTAGCTTTTGAAGTCTCTGTTGAGAAGTCTAGTGTAATTTTGATAGGACTGCCTTTATATGTTATTTGACATTTTCCCCTTATTTCTTTTAATATATTGTTTTGTTCTATGGATTTAGTGTTTTGATTATTGTGTAATGGGAGGGATTTCTTTTATCATGTAATCTATTGGCATTCTTTAGGCTATATCTGATGCCAAGAAGTGCTTGCTGACAGGAGTCTGATATGGCTGTCCCCTGAGGGGTTCTGCTAGAATCTGACTAGTACGGATGCAGATATTGATAGCCAAACATTGGACTGAGTCTGCGAACCCCAATGGAAGAGCTAGCAGAGGACTAAAAGAGGTGACAGGGATTGCAACCCTATAGGAAGAACAATATTAACTAATCTGACCCGTAGAACTCTCAGGGACTAAACCACCAACCAAAGAGTATATGTGGAAGGTTCCATGGCTCCAACTACATATGTGACCTTATCTACATGAGTCAGAGGAGAGGTCATTGGTCCTGTGAGGTCTTGATGCCGGAGTGAAATAGAGGAAAGGGGAGTGGAAATGGGATGGGGAATTGTGAAGGGAAAAACAGGAAGGGGGCTATCATTTGAATGTAAAAAATGTTATATATGTATATGCACATATATACATAGAGAATTTATATATACATATAAGTTATATGTGTATATATACATACATTACAGAGAGAGAATATACAGGAAAATTAAATTAAATAGGTGAAGGAAATATCGATGCAAAAATACTCAATAAAATTCTCGCTAACCGAATCCAAGAACAAGTCAAAAACAATCATCCAACATGACCAAGTAGGCTTCATTCCAGGAATGCAGGAATGGCTTAATATACAGAAATCCATCAACGTAATCCACTATATAAATAAACTCAAAGACAAAAACCACATGATCATCTCATTAGATGCTGAGAAAGCATTTGACAAAATCCAACACCCCTTCATGATAAAAGTCATAGAAAGATCAGGAATTCAAGGACCATACCTAAACATAATAAAAGCAATCTACAGCGAACCAGTAGCCAACATCAAAGTAGATGGAGAGAAGCTGGAAGCAATCCCACTAAAATCAGGAACTAAACAAGGCTGCCCACTTTCTCCCTNCCTATTCAATATAGTACTTGAAGTCTTAGCCAGAGCAATTCAACAACAAAAGGAGATCAAGGGGATACAAATTGGAAAAGAAGAAGTCAAAATATTACTATTTGCAGATGATATGATAGTATATATAAGTTACCCTAAAAATTCCACCAGAGAACTCCTAAATCTCATAAATAGCTTCAGTGCAGTAGCTGGATATAAAATTAACTCAAACTAATCAATGACCTTTCTCTACACAAAGGATAAAAAGGCTGAGAAAGCAATTAGGGAAACAATACCCTTCACAATAGTCACAAATAATATAAAATACTTTGGTATGGCTCCAACTAACGAAGTGAAAGATCTGTATGATAAGAACTTCAAGTCTCTGAAGAAAGAAATCAAAGAAGACCTCAGAAGATGGAAAAATCTCCTATGCTCATGGATTGGCAAGATCAATAGAGTAAAAATGGCTATCTTGCGAAAAGCAATCTACAGTTCAATGCAATCTGCATCAAAATTCCAACTTAATTCTCAATGAATTAGAAAGTGCAATTTTCAAATTCATCTGGAATAACAAAAAACCTAGGATAGCAAAAACTCTTCTCAATGGTGTAATCACCATGCCTGACCTAAAGCTGTACTACAGAGCAATTCTGAAAAAAACTGCAGGGTACTCATATAGCAACAGACAGGTAGACCAGTGGAATAGAGTTGAAGACCCAGAAATGAAACCACACACCTATAGCCATTTGATCTTTGACAAGGGAGCTAAAATCATCCAGTGGGAAAAAAACAGCATTTTCAACAAATGGTGCTGGCACAACTGGATGTTATCATGTAGAAGAATGTGAATTAATCCATTCATATCTCCTTGTACAAAGCTCAAGTCTAAGTGGATCAAGGAACTCCACATAAACCCAGAGACAATGAAACTTATAGAGGAGAAAGTGGGGGAAAGTTTTGAAGATATGGGCACAAGGGAAAAATTCCTGAATAGAACAGCAATGGTGTGTGCTGTCAGATCGAGAATTGACAAATGGAACCTCATAACATTGCAAGGCTTCTGTAAGGCAAAAGACACTGTCAATAAGACAAAAAGCCCACCAACAGAGTGGGAAAGAATCTTTACCAATCTTAAATCAGTTAGGGGACTAATATCCAATATATACAAAGAACGCAAGAAGGTGGACTCCAGAAAATCAAATAACCCCATTAAAAATGGGGCACAGAGCTAAACAAAGAATTCTCAACTGAGGATTTTCTAATGGCTGAGAAGCACATGAAAAAATGTTCAACATCCATAATCATCAGGGAAATGTAAATCAAAACAACGTCAAGATTCCACCTTGCACCAGTCAGAATGGCTAAGATCAAAAATTGTAGTGACAACAGATGCTGGTGAAGATGTGGAGAAAGAAGAACACTCCTCCATTTTTGGTGGGATTGCAAGCTTGTACAACCTCTCTGGAAATCAGTCTTATGGTTTCTCAGAAAATTGGACATAGTATTACCAGAGGATCCAGCTATAACCTCTCCTGGGCATATACACAGAAAATGTTCCAACTGGTAATAAGAACACATGCACCACTATGTTCATAGCAGCCTTATTTATAGTAGCCAGAAGCTGGAAAGAAACCAGATGTCCCTCAACAGGGGAATGGATACAGAAAATGTGGTACATTTACACAATGGAGTACTACTCAACTATTAAAAACAATGAATTAATGAAATTCCTAGGCAAATGGATGGATCTGGAGGGTATCATCCTGAGTAAGGTAACTCAATCACAAAAAACAAAACAAAACAAAACAAAACAAAACAAAACAAAACAAAACAAAACAAAACAAAACAAAACAAAAAAACTCATAATATATGTACTCACTGATAAGTGGATATTAGCCCAGAAACTTAGAATACCCAAGATACACTTTGCAAAACATATGAAACTCAAGAACACTGTCTTAGCATTGGGAACAAAACACCCATGTAAGAAGTTACAGAGACAAAATTTGGAGCTGAGATGAAAGGATGGACCATCCAGAGACTGCCCCACCCAGGGATCCATCCCATAATCAGCAACCAAACGCAGACACTATTTCATATGCCAGCAAGATTTTGCTGAAAGGACCCTGATATAGCTGTCTCTTGTGAGTCTATGCCAGTGCCTGGCAAACACAGAAGTGGATGCTCACAGTCAGCTATTGGATGGAACACAAGGTCCCCAATGGAGGAGCTAGAGAAAGTACCCAAGGAGCTGAAGGTGTCTGCAACCCTATAGATGGAACAACAATATGAACTTACTAGTACACCAAGAGCTCATATCTCTAGCTGCATATGTAGCAAAATGAGGCCTAGTAGGCCATCATTGGGAAGAGAGGACCCTTTGTCTCGCAAAGGTTATATGCCCCAGTACAGGGGAAGACCAGGGCCAAGAAGTGGGATTGGGTGTTTAGGGGAGTTGGGGGAGGGGTAGTGTATAGGGACCTTTGTGATAGAAAATGACTTTTCTTCATTTACATTTGAAATGTAAATAAAGAAAATACCTAATAAAAATTGGGGAAAAAAAGTTTGAGTATTTCCAAGAATGAAATTTAAAAAGTGCTCTCTGAAACTGAAGAGATGACTCAGCAGTTAGGAGTACTGACTGCTCTTCCAGAGGTCATGAGTTCAATTCCCAAGAAGAACATCGTGATTCACAACCATCTGTAATGGGATCTGATGCCCTGTTCTGGTTGTCTGAGGACAGCTGCAGTGTATTCATATATATAAAATAAGTAAATAAATCTTTTTTAAAAATAGGTGAAGGAAATAAATAACACTGTGCAAGAGAGTCATTAAGAATACAAACAAGAAATATTCATGAGGATGAAGAAAAGTGTGTGTAGTAAAGGATAGAATGAATTCAAATGAAGTTTGCTTTTAAATACACATTAATTATGTTTATTGTTAAAAAGTAAAATATATGCAACATATGGTAATCAAGGTTTAAGTATTTACCTGAAAGATCCTGTTTATTGAAATACTTAGAGAAAAATCAATGTTTATTGCAGCACAATGTTTACTGTGAACCCCAATGGCAGAGCTAGCAGAGGACTATAAGAGCTAATGGGGATTGCAACCGGATAGGAAGAACAATATTAACTATCTTGACCCCTAGATCTCCCAGGGACTAAACCACCAACCAAAAAGTATATGTGGAAGGCTCCATGGCTCAAGCTGCATATGTGGCATAGTACAAAGTTATTAGATCAAACTAGTTGTATATCAAGAAAATTTAATAGATGCTTAAATTTAAATTTTATTCATCTACAAAAAGTCATCTATTGGATACAGAAAAAGCTGAATATGATCATATTAAAACTTCTCACCTCGACAATGTCCTATTATTATTGTTGGTTAGTGAAATGAATTTAATATTAATTAGAATCTTCATAACTATAGAACTTTCTCCATGGGATGAATCTTTGATGATGCAAGTTTGCTTCAAGTGAGCAGCCTGTGTTCTTACAGACTTGTATGATACCCAAAGAAGAAGAGATATTCATCACATTTCTACAAGCATGTATAACGAAACATTCTCCTTTTCCATGAACATAATCATCTGGAAATTGATGATAATGGGATAATTGAGTGACCTCTCTCATATTCCTGGAAGCTTTATACTTGGTTAGAAAAAACTAAACTGGAATACTTCACTGGTTTTTACCTTCTCTTAGGATGTGTGTTTCATATGAATGAAATGTAATTGATCACACATTCCTCTGTAGCATGTCTGAGAACCTTGATCGGTTCCCGATTTCTAAACAGTTACCAAAATAATCATGTAAGTCTGTGGATTAAAATTTCAAGTTTATACTTCATCATTGTATGAAATTGGAGCATATAAATTACTTTTAAAATATGGTAAGGGTCTTCCCTGTTGGGAACAAAATAAAATAAATTGGAAGGGGCCCCGGGGGGCGGGCGGGGAGAAGTGGGGAAGGAAAAAGACGCCCAAGCCCCACGGCCAGAGTTTTTCTACTCTCTGGTCAGTCAGGTGTGGAGAGACTGCCAGGTATTCAAAGGAGGTCAGGGACCCTCATGGATGAGTTAGGGGAAAGGTGAAGGAACTGAAGGGGATGGCAAGGTCATAGGAAGACCAAGAGGTTAGTGGAGCTAACCCTGGGAGCCTCCAGAGACAAAGCCACCAACCACAGAGCATATGTGGGCTGGTCTAAGATCCCTGGCATATTTGTAGCAGAGGAGTGTCTTGACTGGCAAGTGGAAGAGGATGTTGCTAATCCTGTAGAGACTTGAAGTCTCAGGGTAGGGGAATACAGAATGGCAATCCTCTCAGAAGCAAAGGGGAAGAGGCAGGGGGAAGAATTGCATGTGAGTGGGAGCAGGATTTAGTTAACATTTGGGATGAAAATAAATAAAAAATTTAAAAAATACTTAATAAAAGACTGTATTTCTTGTGGAAATTTTTGAAAAATACTGTGGCAAAATTAACTTGAAAGAGGATGTGACTTATTTTGTCTGTCAGTTTGAGGATATGGTCCATTATAGCAGGAAAGTCATGATGTCAGCACTGTGTGGCATCTTGTCATAGTTCATCCACAGCCAGGAAACAGAGACAGAAAACCAAAATCTTCATTTTTTATTCAGTCCAAGAGAACCCAGACCATGGAGTTGCATTATCTACAGCTAAGGTATGTCTTCCTACCTAACAAATATAAGGTAGATCATCCTACACAGGCATGCCCAGATGCTTATCTTCTCTATCATTCCAGTTCTTTTTTCAATGACATTCAACATTACAGTTGCAATTTCCACATTTTAGGCAAATATGCTAGTTTTTGATGGAGGCCACCTTCTGTAACCAAGAGGACCCAACAGAAATGGGCACCAACCCACCCACAAACTTTCAACCCCAAATTTATTCCATCTAAAAGAAATACAAGGACAGAGAGAGAGCAGGAACTAAGGAATGGTCAACTAATAACTGGCCCCACCTAAAACCCATCCCTTGGTCAAGCACTAATCCCTGCCATTAATGATATTCTGTTATGAAGTGGAGTTGTCCTAATGCTTGTATTAGGTTAGGATTTCTAAGATCATTCTTGCAATTCTTAGATTGGCATGGTCAAAATTTTGATATGCATGATTTCACATACATTATCTTTGTGAACATACTCAAAACAGACAAGCGCAAAATCTTTAAAAGTAATTTACAAACATTCTTTCACATAAATACAGTTATTTATCAATTAATTGTTTACCTGTATTTATATATATATATATATATATATATATATATTATACATAATTATTATATATATATATAATATATATATATATACATAATTAATTATTAAGTTTCTACCTATATATGAGGTTTGGATCAGATTATGATTTTAAAATTTTACTGCATGAATTTATTTATGTATTTATATATACATATATTTTTGTATATGTGTACAACATGAAGTCAGAGGACAAATTACAGGAATTTATTTTCTCCTTTCACCATGTCGTTTTCAAGGATTATACTCAAGTCATCAGGCTTGGTGGCAAGCACATCAACCCATGACACTATCTAACTGGCCCAAGATTCTTATGTGTACATACATACACAAGACAGATATCTTGATTATGTACTCTAATGAATATTATATATTTCCAGCCCATGTATCACAGTTTACCTCTTAAAGTACTTTACTATAGAATCCTCATATGTTATTTATCCACTGAAGTCATACTTTACCACACCATAATTTTTTCATGGCATTTTTTGCTTCTGCATTCCTCAGAGTATAGATAAGAGGGTTGAGCAGAGGTGTTCCAATTGTATAAAACACAGACACTATCTTGTCTATTGGGAAGGTGGTTGGTGGGCATGTGTATATAAATATATAGGGACCAAAAAATATGACCACCACAATGAAAAGAAAAGTGCACATAGACAAAGCCTTTTGTCTGCCTTCTGCATTTTGGTTTCTCAGAGAGTATAAGGTTACAATATAGGAGATAAGCAATAGTGTGAAACTTACCATACGTATGGCACCACTATTAGACACAACTAGCAAATTTATCACATAGGTATCCATGCAGGCAAGTTTCAGTAAGGGCTGCAAATCACAGAAATAATGATCAATCACATTTGGGCCACAGAATGGTAAACTTAAGACTAAGAAAATCTCTGCTGAAGAGTGAATACAAGACCCTACCCAGGCAATAATGACTAATATACCACAGATACGTTGGCTCATTATATTTGTATATCTGAGAGGCTTACAGATTGCTCTATAGCGATCAATGGCCATGAGAATAAGCACGAAGATATCCATGCACCCAAAGAAGTGAGCTGCAAAGACCTGAGTCATACATTCATTGTAGGAAATAAATTTTTTCAGGGAGAGAGCATCCACAATCAATCTTGGTGCTGTAGTTGTAGAGAAGCAAGCATCAGAAATAGACAAATAAAAGAGGAAAAAGTACATGGGACTCCCAAGTGTCTGACTCATCTTAATGATCACCATGATGAGAAAGTTCCCCATTAATGTCATAAGGTAAAGAATCAAGAAGACTCCAAATATTGCCTTCTGTTTTTCTGGATCCTGTGTCAATCCAAAAAGAATAAACTCAGTCACACTATAGTTATGCATCTTATCAGTGGCTATAATAGGTAGGAGTTAGGGGACAAATGTTTATCCTGCAGACAAAGAAATGACATATTGGGATAAATGACAAGACATTGAAATTCCTTGATTCTACACCATGATATTAGACTCACCTGCCAAAGTCATGAAATCCCTGGAGAAGTTTTTCAACTTTCAACATGAAGCTAGCTGAACTTGACAAATGCTTTTGATCTTTGAGATATAAAAATATGAATATTATTCAGATGCTTTGATTCCTGTTGATATTCTAAACTGTTAAATTTGCTCTTTCTTGAAAAAAAGTGATTCATTGATGAGAAAACTTAGAAAAAAAAACATAAGACTCTGTAGGGTGTGTTTGGAAGGTATAAGCCCAAATACTTTCTTTACCAGTTCTGAGTGATTTGAAAGGATGAGTCATTTATCCATGTATACATTCACACGTCTGTGGATCCCATTGTTCCTTCTTTCCCTGTGTTCTATAATAAGAAAATACTTAGAAGTGTACCAGTAAGATTAATGATTCTATTATAACAAGATTCTCAAACAATTTACTCCTCTTTTGTCTACTGTATCTCTCATTTAATTTTATTCTACAAAAATTTTATTAATCATATTTTAATATTAACTCTTACAGCCAGTATACCATTTTACTGTTGCCACACAAAAATAAGGGTTTAGCCCATATTTTAACATTTTACAATCAAAGAATAATATACTATAATAATATACTATAATGCCTCTATTACATTTAGGTTTATTACATTAGAGAAATAAACTTTTCTACTTTTGAGTTTGAGGTTTCTCAGAGATTTTTGATTTTTAACAAATTTGAAAAATAGTCTACAGAATAATAATATATACACAACACGTATTTATGTGTATGCAAGCCTATCTTCTGACTTATCATTCTTTTTCATTATTATGTGAAAAGCTGATTTGTTGCAATAGTAGGTTTTATATTTTCTTATAATTATATATTCAAATATTTGTATCTTATAAGATTGAAAACTGTTCTCAATGTAATTTCATTGGATTCATTTGCCCAAAAATTTCTCTCACTTGTGTGTGCGTGTGTGTGTGTATGTGTGTGTGTGTGTGTGTGTGTGTGTGAATGTGTGTGTGTGTGTTTATGTGCCCTCACCCATCCCATTCATGTGAAGACTGGAGGAATTGATTTCTTTCTTCAACAATATGGGCCCAGGGCATGGATTTTAGTTTGTTAGACAAGGAGACACATGTTTACCTGATGATCCATTTCAATGACCAATTTTTATAAGTTAAAATTCTAAGTATCAATTTAAATTAAATAAAATATATTATATATGTATTTATATATATGTATATATATATACACATATATATTATATGTGACACTTATAATGCTTATCGTTTTTACTTTATAAATGATAATTTTATAAAACATAACAATTTCTGAAGCATAAATAATGTTACCTAACACTAGAGAGTCATTTTTATTGGTAAACATTAGCTGTTTTCAAAAATTATACAACTTCATTAACTACTAACTTATTTTAGAATAATTCATGGTTTTTATGAAATCACCAAAGCAAAAGTAATATCTGAGGAGAGTTAAAACAGATCTAAAGTTGAATTCTCACTTCTGTTGTGCAGAAAGAAACAACTTGATTTTATTATACATGCACCCAGATAGATCTGTTTGTATTTGTATCAGTGGTCCTGTGTATATCTTCTATACAAGTGTGGCTTATATTACAGGATTGATGACTTTCCAGAAAACCTAAGACTTATTAAAAAGTTATCTTGTAATGTAAATTTTATATGAGGCAGTTAATAGCAATGCTAACCTTACAAAGGCATTTTCAGTCTTAATATTTTCTTGAAGGGATTTTAGTTTAGCAAAATAATGGTATTTGTAAGCTAAAAAAAGATGTTTGGTTTTGTCTGTAATTATTTCTTTTGTTGTGAAATCTTTGCATGCCATATAGTTCAATTTGCCAATTTCTATATTTTAAATTTGTCCTATACAACTTTATTTCAAATATAGAAGTTATTTTTACTCTTCTATAATTATCTTTAGTTTCATAGGATGAATCAATAGAGTTGAAGGAGGTAAAACTAATCAATACACATTGTCTGAACAAAATCTATTTGTAATAAAAAAAAGATAAAAGTAAATGAAATAGTTAAAACGTTAAGACACTACTTTGTTAACATTAGAACAGAAATCATCTTCAGAAAGAACAAAAAATATTATGGGATATGATGCTCAGAGATTGAGGAACTTGAAATTAGTTAAAAAGATGAATTAAAATCTCAAGGACCTAGGTCAGTTTCCAGTCTGTTTCTCTGTGTTTTTAGTGACTTCATTATTGACTCTTCTATCACAGCTATCCCTTGAGTTGGCTGCCCACAACCACTCCCGAACCGGGTACTTCCTGAAAGGCAGGCTGGGGCTGTAAGGGAAAAGACCTCGAGAAAGAACAGAAGGCCAAGACAAAAATATTCTGATCAAGGCCCCCAAGTTTAATAAAGTTCTGAGCTTATATAGCAGGGGAAAGCCATCCCCCACCACCCATTCTTGGAGCCTGTCTTTCAGGTGAGAGCCTGTAGGTGGATGTCAGGATGGTTTCTCTGGAATATGTCAAGAGCCTCTCAGCAGGGAGTGACAGTTTGAAGAGCAGTGGCAACTGTATACAATAGAACCAGCTTGGCAAGTTGGAAGGTATTACCCCAGGTGACCCTGTGCTAGTGGTAGTGAGATCTGAACCAGCCTGCTTCAAAGCTGAAGGGAGGCAACAATTCCTCCCTAAATATATAATAAAAATTAGCTGGACTGGGGCGCAAAATATATTTATGCTCCATAGTCCTGCCTAGGAATTATGGTGGCTGGCAGCTGCGCCTGATTTAGGTCTCAGATTTTCCCGAATTAGTCTTATCCATCAAGGACCATACATGTAGCTTATTTGTGATTATTTTGCACGAGCATGGCTCTGTGGAATATTATTAATAAACCATGGCCTCTTGGCATATAGCTCTGTCTTAGATTGATATAGTTCCAAAATCTGGTTGCCCGTCATTGACTGTTTGGCCCTCATAGCACACTTTATTTCCAAATCAGACCAAAGCCACAATATATACTCAATATGTTTTTTCATATCGAAGAATTTCTGCCACTGCTCTTTGTTGAAGGTGAAGCTGACAAGCTTGTTGTGAAGGTGGCTGCAGACAAGCTGTAGGGTGTTAGCTGACCTGCTTGAAACACAAAACCAAAACAGTTGTAAAGCAATGAGATAAAAGTTTCTTTGTGCAAGCCCAGGTACTCTATTCAGTTGCAAATTAGCAACGATCATGCTCAAACTCTGCCTGCAGGTTTAAAGGAGGTTGCTTTGAGAATCCACAGAAAAGCTGTTCCTCATGTAAATAGGCTATACTCCAAGTTAACTCTGCTAGCTAATAAAGATTTTTAGCTATCTTCATTAGGAATCTCTAATATTGGAATTATTACTAGACCAGTCCAAGATTGAGTTTAGAGTCACATTGAAGGAAAGAGAAGCATCATTATAACTCCTCCTTATGACTGATTATTTTATGTCATATTTCATAGTCTCTAATGTTTTTTTGTCCCATAAGGTTAAAAAGCTTGAAGCAAGGCAGCTTAGCTTGTCCAATCTGGAACAAAGGCAAGCAAGTAAAGGAGGGGCAAAAACATATACCCAAACCAGATCTCTTGTCACCAGTCGGGGGCACTCAGAACTCACAGGTTAGATTGTCACACAAACCTTTCTGGAAGTTGTCATGCTTCTGCTTTCCCTCTTCCCCATTAGGGTAGCTGTTCAGGATCAAGCCATATGCCAATAAGTAGATCCTTTTTATCTTGCCTAGACATGAATATGTCTAGTTTTAAGATACTATAAGGCATTTAGTAAGTTCTTTGACATCCAAATTTTAAAATTTTAAAAATAAAAATTAGATTTAAATGATGTGCACAGGTGTAACTCCTCCCTTTCTTTGTTAAAAAGATAAAGTTTTTAAGGCTCCACAATACCTTGTCTTTGAGAATTATAAAATATCTCATTAAATTGTTGACAAAACATCTCAAATACTTGACTGTTATAGCCAGTTCCAATATCTGTTTTAATCTAATTTGGAACACCAAGTAAATAAAGAATTTTTAACATAGGCAATGGCTAACTACACTTTTAGTTGTTTCTCTTATAGAGCAGAAAGCCTGAAATGGTATCAATAATCACATGCACATATTTTATTTATTAATCACAAATAAGAGTATCCATTTGCAGTAATTGATTAAGTCCTCAAGAATTAACACCATTATGTAGAAACAGGTAGAAGCTGAGGACACTAAGAACAAATTTTTACAATTTGCCATGCACATTCTCTGAAAATACCAAAATATTATTTTAAGCCATTACTATTTTGATGATGTAAAGAACAAGATTATATGGCCAATTATTCTTGTGTAAGGTCTAAAATCTATCTAGGATATAAATTTAGCGTGGCATTGCCTTAAGAGGTCTTGTCCAGGCAAGCTAGGACAATTTCTTAAATGTCCAAAGACAATCTTCTTAAAAGAACAGCATTTTTTTATGAGTTGTATATGCATAAATAATTGCAAATTTGCGACAAATTTGGGAATTTAGTGTCTGAGGGATGAACAATTTTTAAGCAATTTTAAGCTCTGAGATGTTGGCTAATAATATATAAATTAAAGCTTGATTATTCAACATTTTAAAACACTGTCTACAGCACACAATTTAATCATCTGTGCTGAAGCAGGAGGAAGCTCAAAAGAATAAACATGTGATCCAATTCACATATATTCCCATAAAAAAGCTGCTTTTAAATACAGTAAATGGGATGCATGTATGCATGAACTCATAGAAGATACAAATGCATGCATAAAATCAATTTTTATCTTTAGGATGATTATCAATTTTATCTAAAAATGATGGTATGCAGTAGGCCAAATATCAATATTCTGCAATAACCAATTCGATTCCTTTTTGGAACAGGGAATTCTTAATTTTTAATTAGCACCACAGCAACCTTACAATAGGATGTTAAAACTTTACTTGGAGAAGAAAATGATTTTACATTAATGTTTTCTCTTTGCCAAAACAATTGCTGTGGGTATTTAATAATGATAAATAAAATAAACAGCTAATATTTAATTACCATTGATCATAATTGATAACAATTATGAAAGCTTTCTTTATTTTCTGCAAAGCCTTTTGTTCTTTACCAATTACTTTGAATCTCTCTTGATAACATCCAACAAAAGTTTAAGTCACTTTAAGAACTTAAGTTAAGGTCTTAACCTATTAACATCTCCTGGAATCTTTTGAAAAATAAAAATCTTGAAGCAAATGAATTTTAATAACTTTATATGAAGTAGGCAAGCCATCTTGTAATGCCTGATTAACTTCTTATAAATTTTGAATTTAAACTTTATTATGAACAACACTTGGGTAGATCTGAAACAAATGTTCAGCTAAAAAGAAATCCCCCTGAAGGCAGGGAGGGGTCAGGTCCCAAGAACTTCCTTAGGCATGGTTTGTAAAACAAATAAACAAACAAGAAAAAACACACAAGCTTTTCAGAGGCTGCTCTGAGCTTTGCATTAACTCAAATGTAAATATTTTTTAATCTGAGCATTTGGTCTGAGACNAAGCCATTACTATTTTGATGATGTAAAGAACAAGATTATATGGCCAATTATTCTTGTGTAAGGTCTAAAATCTATCTAGGATATAAATTTAGCGTGGCATTGCCTTAAGAGGTCTTGTCCAGGCAAGCTAGGACAATTTCTTAAATGTCCAAAGACAATCTTCTTAAAAGAACAGCATTTTTTTATGAGTTGTATATGCATAAATAATTGCAAATTTGCGACAAATTTGGGAATTTAGTGTCTGAGGGATGAACAATTTTTAAGCAATTTTAAGCTCTGAGATGTTGGCTAATAATATATAAATTAAAGCTTGATTATTCAACATTTTAAAACACTGTCTACAGCACACAATTTAATCATCTGTGCTGAAGCAGGAGGAAGCTCAAAAGAATAAACATGTGATCCAATTCACATATATTCCCATAAAAAAGCTGCTTTTAAATACAGTAAATGGGATGCATGTATGCATGAACTCATAGAAGATACAAATGCATGCATAAAATCAATTTTTATCTTTAGGATGATTATCAATTTTATCTAAAAATGATGGTATGCAGTAGGCCAAATATCAATATTCTGCAATAACCAATTCGATTCCTTTTTGGAACAGGGAATTCTTAATTTTTAATTAGCACCACAGCAACCTTACAATAGGATGTTAAAACTTTACTTGGAGAAGAAAATGATTTTACATTAATGTTTTCTCTTTGCCAAAACAATTGCTGTGGGTATTTAATAATGATAAATAAAATAAACAGCTAATATTTAATTACCATTGATCATAATTGATAACAATTATGAAAGCTTTCTTTATTTTCTGCAAAGCCTTTTGTTCTTTACCAATTACTTTGAATCTCTCTTGATAACATCCAACAAAAGTTTAAGTCACTTTAAGAACTTAAGTTAAGGTCTTAACCTATTAACATCTCCTGGAATCTTTTGAAAAATAAAAATCTTGAAGCAAATGAATTTTAATAACTTTATATGAAGTAGGCAAGCCATCTTGTAATGCCTGATTAACTTCTTATAAATTTTGAATTTAAACTTTATTATGAACAACACTTGGGTAGATCTGAAACAAATGTTCAGCTAAAAAGAAATCCCCCTGAAGGCAGGGAGGGGTCAGGTCCCAAGAACTTCCTTAGGCATGGTTTGTAAAACAAATAAACAAACAAGAAAAAACACACAAGCTTTTCAGAGGCTGCTCTGAGCTTTGCATTAACTCAAATGTAAATATTTTTTAATCTGAGCATTTGGTCTGAGACCTGGCCCTCCTGCAGTGAGGACAGATTCCAGGGGGACAATTTAACTGTCTGCCTATGCCTCTAATTTTGAACAGTCTTAAGATTTTTAAAACATTTAAAAATTGTGAAAAAGTTGCTTGAATGGTAATTCACTGAAAGGCAGCAACCATAGCGAAGTTGTATGAGAATCCAATATTTGCACAAAGACGAATATATCTGGAAAAGTCTGTCTCTTGCTTTGTATGACCGGATGGCAGCAGAGAGCTATATTAGCGCTCTCATAAGATGATTACTCTTGTAACAAAACTAATTACAATATATAGGTGAATTAAAGATCTAAAATTTGAAATCAACCTGCAAACTGCAGTCAATGGAACTTTGGCAATTTTAACCATAATTTTTAAGTTTTTAACGCAAACTTTTGGTAAGCAAAACCCAATTTTAAACAATTTATAATCTTAAAAATCAATACCAAAAGCATCACTTTAATGTACGAAATTTGGCTGTCAATTTATACCTATGAATGCATGACTGCAAATTTTAATGCATTATTAAAGAGACGTTGTTTTAAATCTTATCTCTAAGTCTACCTTTTAGGAAAAGAATCACGTTAAATATTATTTCTCTACTCTTCTACCCGCTTTGCTGCTCCCCATCCCTGCTTAATAAACCTCTCACGTAGAATCACCTTGGTGTGGTCTGCTGTTTGGTTTATCCGCCCAAATCATATATTAATATTGCTTAATAATGCTAATTCATAAAATAACCTTTTAATTAAAGCCAATAACTTATAAGCTAATACTCTATGATAAAGCCATGCAGAGCATTTTTACACTCTTAAGACCAGTCAAAACCAAATGAAGTGGCTACATGAATTATAAATTTATATCAATTCCTTTTTTAGCTATAATTCTAATATAAAAAGCACTTTGTCACTTGCTAAACACAATAATCATGAGAATTTTCTAGGAAAAAAACAACTCTCAGCTTTTTTCACCTTAGAACTAAGATTTCACAGACTCTCCTGCTGAGCTTGATTCTTGGCTAAGCTGTGGGCCTCTGGGGCTCCGCTGTGCAAACTGAGGCTAAATCAGCAGATAAAGTTTTACCCATTTGTATTTTTCAACATGAAACACAGAACAGTCACTCATTCAAACAGTGAAACTAAAACATACATGAAATGACACATGGAAGATTGGCGCACCAAACAGACAATACATAGAAGGTAGAGAACTTGATGTAACCAAATCTGAGTGTCTCCTGCAGCAGACAGACAGAAAGCTGGACTTACCCGGATTTCACTCTGTCGCCAGGAGAGTTCTAAAATCCATTTTCCTTCTCTCTTGATCTCTCTCTCTCCCAGGTTCTCTTATCTAAAGTTTTTTCATCTCTGAACCATGGACAGCAAGAATCTATCTGTTCTTCAAACCCTTTTCCTCTTGCCTGAAGCGCAGCTCTTGAAGGCTGTGGACAAATACCTGTTTAGAATTTTCTAATCCCTTTTTCCGATGTCAACTAAGTGGTATAATGCCGAGTCAACACAATACCAGCTTAGCCCATATCGAACCTACAGCAACAAACTAAAAAAGATGAGGTTTAAAACCAGTGCTAGCATGAATACCTGTTGCTCCGTGTACCGGATACCACCTTTTGTTCTTCCCTTCTTGAGGAGCTCCACATTAGACAGCATTCCCTCAGTCTTGTTGCCCGAGTTCAGGTGCCTGTTTCAAGGCACCAACTGAGTGTGGCCTCCTGTGGGCACTTCCTGAAAGGCAGGCTGTAAGTGAAAAGACTAGGAGAAAGAACAGAAGGCCAAGACAAAAATATTCTGATCAAGGCCCCCAAGTTTAATAAAGTTCTGAGCTTATATAGCAGGGGAAGGCCATCCCCCACCACCCATTCTTGGAGCCTGTCTTTCAGGTGAGAGCCTGTAGGTGAATCCTCAGGGTGGTTTCTCTGGAATATGTCAAGAGCCTCTCAGCAGGGAATGGTGACAAGAGCAGTGGCAAATGGTGACAAGAGCAGTGGCAAATGTATACAATAGAACCGGCTTGGCAAGTTGAAAGGTACCACCCCAGGTGGTCCTGTGCTAGTGGCTGTGGGATCTGAACCAGCCTGCTTCAAAGCTGAAGGGAGGAAACAAGCCCTTTCTTAAGATTTGTATTTCAAGTTGTTTATTTGTTCAATTCTTACATTGTTTAAATGCAAATTTTCTTTCCCAAGTGGCTGAAATAAATCCATCCTTAATGATCCTAATAGTTTTTCTTGAAATGATATTTAAAGTTTTAATTAACTGTAAAAACATAATGCATAGTGTCTTGACAAAAGGTTCTCAGTAATGAAGGGAAAAATGAAACAAAACTCCTATAAGAGTGTATTTTCCAGTGATATAAAAATTATAGAAAAGTCATCATTTGTGCTGAAATAAATGAAATCACATTTTCATATTGTTGTTCTGTTCTTACATATTTAAAAAAAGAGTTCATTATTTTCCTGTGAAATTAAAGGGTAGGGAAGATTTGGAGCACATATGCTTGACTTCAGGTTCAGGGTCATCTCTAGCTGCTATGTGATTAAACAAGCAAGTTTTTGTCATGTGTGATGACTGGAACAAAATAAACTTGTTAGGTATTGTGGACTGAAACTGGATGGAAAAAAAACAATGTTTAAAAATTGAGAAAAGGGAGTACTACAACAAATACA
The DNA here is from genome assembly GCF_900095145.1 of Mus pahari. NCBI lineage: Eukaryota > Metazoa > Chordata > Mammalia > Rodentia > Muridae > Mus > Mus pahari. The sequence continues at coordinate 534 of NW_018393850.1, read as the reverse complement.
AACATGGAAAATTTATAATATAATTCTATTAGCAAGGTTGATGCTGAAAGCTACAAAATGCAGACTGGCCCCCCAGGGCATCCCATGTTTGATTCCTCACTAGAGCCCCCATCATAGAGAAGGACTGGAAACACTCATTCTGAACTATTTTCTAGAGGAACAGCAAAATGGAATGTCTTTCCACTGCTTTATTAAAAAATATATACATTATTTAGACTATGTTTTTGTGTCACAATATTTTACAGTTGTTACTTTTTAAAGTCTCATGAAATGTCTGTCATGAAAGAAATACAATAAATCTTATTGGGATGTTGTACTGGCTAATTTTGTGTCAACTTGACACAGCTGGAGTTATCACAGAGAAAGGAGCTTCAGTTGGGATAATGCCTCCATGAGATCCAGCTGCANGGCATTTTCTCAATTAGTGACCAAGGGGGGAGGGCCCCTTGTGGGTGGGACCATCTCTGGGCTGGTAGTCTTGGGTTCTATAAGAGAGCAGACTGAGCAAGCCAGGGGAAGCAAGCCAGTAAAGAA
>NW_018393849.1:14784-19087 GCF_900095145.1 Mus pahari | reverse complement strand
GTCTGCAACCCTATAGATGGAACAACAATATGAACTAATGAGTACCCCCGAGCTTGTGTCTCTTGCTCCATAGTAGCAGAAGATGACTTATTTGGCTATCATTGGGAGGGAACGACCCTTGGTCTTGCAACCTTTATATGCCCCAGACAAGGGGAACACCCGGGCAAAGAAGTAGGAGTGATTGGGTAGGGGAGCAGGGATGGGGGATTAAGGTTTAGGGGACATTTGGAATAGCATTTTAAATGTAAATGAAGAAAATATCTAATAAAATATTAAAAAATAATGAAATTTAAACATTCTGAGAAAATATTGTTCTGTTTTNACTTTTTAAATGTTAAAAATATTCTTTACTTTTAAATTTTAAATGTAATTTTATTATATCCCCTATTCATTCAACACTTCAATCTTTCCCATGTATACAACTCACACACTCTTTTAGTCATAGTGTCCAATTATGAATGTTATGAATATATAAATACAATCTGCATAGTCTATACAGTATAACTTACAAGTATAATATTTCAGGACTGAACATTTGTGTTGGGTTACCTATTGAAAAATCTCTTCCCTTGGTTAGTTTATTTCTCCTAATTTCAGCATTCCTTGNTTGTCTGTAGTTCTCTGCATATGGTTGATTATTCATGAAATTCAACACATTCATCTTAGTACATCTATCAATATCATGTTTTTTCATTTTTGTATAGGAAGCCAAATTTATGAGACATCATGAATGCCATCTCTCTACCATTTTTAGGAGCGTATTCTCAGCAATTTTTCTGTTCCTCTGGCTCTCGCAACATTTTCTTTTTCTTTCTTTCTTTCTTTCTTTCTTTCTTTCTTTCTTTCTTTCTTTCTTTCTTTCTTTCTTTCTTTCTTTCTTTCATTCTTTCTTTCTCTCTCTTTTTTTTTTTTTTTTTTTCGAGACAGGGTTTCTCTGTGTAGCCCCTGCTGCCCTGAAACTCACTCTAGACCAGGCTGGCCTTGAACACAGAAATCTGAATGCCTGGCTCTTGCAACATTTTCAACCTCTCTTCTGCTTTCATCCCTAAGCTTTACATGAAGTTGTGTTGCAGATGACTCAGATAGGGATAGGCACCATATGAACTCTTATTCTCTGAATTTTGTTAAGTTTGGTTCTTAATAATTCTACCTATCTGTTTCAATCCATGTTTTTCTTAAGACATGTGAGAGATAAGATATTAAGGTAAGATGGTGATAAGGTATAAGAGATTAAGATATTGTGAGTATAAGAATAAATATTTACAATGTAGTGAGGAATNATATTGGGTTNGTGAAGTAGCAGAAGCAGAGTGTCTTTTAAGATTCATGACTTCCCTAGTTCTGGAGATTTGCCTAGGTGTGCGGAATTGCATGCTGATATCCAGAGGAGCTGAAGTCTGAAACCTGATGGTCATAATTCACCTATATGGCATGGTAGACATTCCCTCATGCTCCTGGAACTCCAGCCTCTGCCTAACTTACCACTTCCCACAGCCCCCACAAGAGAAGCAGGGTCAATAGTCATGTAACCAATGACCCAAGCTTCTGACCTTCAGACTAAACTCCTCTGTAGTTACCTAGCAACAGTGAAGACCATTTGAAGGGTTGCTCAGCCCCTACCTTGCTCTCTTACTCTCACTCTCATCCTCTTACTCCTTTGCTCCTCTACCACTCACATCTCTCTCTCCTTCCCTTTCTCTCTGTCTTCTTCTATCCTCTCCTCTCCCTCTTTCTCTCTAGACTTCTATCTCTGTCCCCCCTCTCTCTCTTCTCTCTTTCTCCCTGCATTTCTATAATAAAGCTCTTAGATCATAGAGTCTCTGCTCTGCTCCATACAGTCTCACTGTGCACTCTGGTCAGTGTTGGGAAATTCTTCCACTATTTCCTCTCTCCTGCAACCCTGGTGGCTTTAGCAAGTAACTCCGTGGGGGGGGGAGGGTCCCCAGGTGAAGCTGCACCTTGGCCACCCCCTGAAGAGTGGGATAGAGGAATGCCTACTTAAGGATGAGTGGATAGGGAAGGTAACAGCCCTCCCATGCCTGACCAGAGAATAGGGAAACTCAGGTGGGGTTTAGGCCTCTTTTCCCTTCCACACTTTCCCCAGGCCCCACTTGGGCCACCCTTTTTTTTTGTCCCCAATACCTAGGTTTTCAACAAATCTTTGATTTCCTCCACAAAGTAAAAAAATAGTCCTAAATCATTTTGTTCAGATGCTTGTAACCTAAATCAAAACAAGATAAATACAAAAAAATTATATTTACATGTATTCTAGGATTTTGTTTACAGTTACTATCTAGGACAAAGTTATGTTTCATGAAGAAAAAAATGGACACCAAGAGAGAATTGTACTAAGGAATTAAAGCCAGTCATAAAAAAAACTGTTTCCAGTCTGAAGTGGTAGCCTCATTAATCGCAGGATTCAGAATGCAAGGAAGCAGATTATGTGCCCAAGTCCAGCCTAGTTTATAGAGTGTGTTCCAGTTCTGACTTTTCTAGGAATATGTAATGATGGCATGTCATATAGGGTCACAACTGAGCACTTTCTGATAATACAGCAAATCTTTGTCCACTGAGAGAATATTTAATCCTACAACTGCATTTTCAAGGCATCTATAGAACAATTNTTCATAAAAGTTTGGAAACTGGGTGTGCAGGAGGGCACAGTAGTTGAAACCTCATACTTTTCGATTAATCTATCGTCTCTACATTACAAGATTTGTCTGATCCCCTTTCCAAGACTTACTCAGCTCCTGATACCCCTAAAATAAAGGGAAACTACCACACTTCTAACTTGTCACTCTGAGATGCTTACTGCTCAGTTAATGGATTTGTGTGGCTTATTGATATGAACAAATGTTTCCAAGAAGTAATTCATCTCCATCAGCAGAGACCCAGTGACACATTTATGTAATCTTCTAGTAGCATGAAGACTGAGATATTTTAAATGTAAAATTGAGGACTTTGATGNACTTTGAGTTGAGTTTTCCTCAGGGTGATAAAAATGGGTCTATTNGCATTCTTCCACATGCAATTTTTGGTTAGATTAGCAGCAGTTGGTGAGGGTATACCATTTTCTTCTTCGAATTATTTTGGCTTCTTTGTAAAACTTAAATGTCTGCAACTGTGCAGTTTTTTTTCTTGGACTTTAATTTTAATCCATCGATCAACCTTTCTCTTCCTATACCAACACCATACATTTTCATTACTTTAGCTCTGTAAGAAAGCTTAAAGTCAGATTAACAGATTTTAATGATTCCTTATGTTTCCTTCATGATTGTAGGTTTATTTGAAATGAGGTTTTATACTTTTTAAAAAATATTTTATTAGATATTTTCTTCACTTACATTTCCAATGCCATCCTGAATGTCCCCTATACCCCTCCTGCCATGTTCCCCTGCCCACTCACCCCCACTTCTTGGACCTGGGGTTCCCCTGTATGGGGCATATAAAGTTTGCAAGATCGAGGGGACTGTCTTCCGAATGATGGTTGACTAGGCCATCTTCTGCTTTATATGCAGGTTGATACATGAGCTCTGGGTGTACAGATTAGTTCATATTTTTGTTCCACCTCTAGGTTGGAGAACCCTTCAGTTCCTTGGGTAATTTCTCCAGCTCCTCCATTGGGGTCTCTGGGTACTATCCTATAAATGACTGTGGGCATAAACTTCTATATTTGCCAGGTACTAGCATAGCCTGATAAGCGATAGCTATATCAGTGCCCTTTCAGCAAAACCTTGCTGGCATATGCAATAGATTCTTCATTTGGTGGATGACTATGGGATGGAACCCCGGGTGGGGCAGTCTCTGGATGGTCCATTCTTTCGTCTTAGCTCCAAATTTTGTCTCTGTCACTTCTTACATTAGGGAGGAATGAAGTATCCACATGTTTGTCTTCCTTCTTCTTGATATTCTTGTGTTTTGGAGATAATATTTTGGGTATTGTAAATTTTGGGGCTAATATTCACTTATCAGTGAGTGCATATCAAGTAAGTTCTTTTGTGACTGGCTTAACTCACTCAGGATGATATCCTCCAGATACATCCATTTGCTCAAGAATTTCATGAATTCATTGCTTTTAATAGCTGAGTAGTACTCCATTGTGTAAATGTACCACATTTTCTGTATCCATTTCTCTGATGAGGAACACCTCGGTTCTTTCCAGATTCTGGCTTTTATAAATGGGGCAGCTATGATCATAGAACTTATAAGTGTGTGCATATCAAGTGAGTTCTTTTGTGATTGGCTTACCTCACTCAGGATGATATCCTCCAGAAACATCCATTTGCCCAAGAATTTCATAAAT
>NW_018393849.1:9375-12894 GCF_900095145.1 Mus pahari | reverse complement strand
ACTCCATTTTGTAAATGTACCACATTTTTTGTATCCATTCCTCTGTTGAGGGACATCTTGGTGCTTTCCAGATTCTGGCTATTATATATAGGGCAGCTATGAACATAATGGAGCTTGTNTCCANATTACCGGTTGGAATATCTTCTGGGTATATACCGAGAAGAGGTATTGCTGAATCTTCNAGTCGTATTATNTNCAGTTTTCTGAGGAANNGCCAGTCNGATTTCCAGTGTGGTTGTACAAGCTTGTAATCCCACCAGCAATGGAGGAGTGTTCCTCTTTCTCCATCTCCTTGCCAGCATCTGCTTTCACCTGAATATTTGATCTTAGCCATTCTGACTCATTTGAGGTTAAATCTCAGGGTTGTTTTGATTTGCATTTCCCTGATGATTGAGGATGTTGAATATTTTTTTTTCAAGTGCTTCTCAGTCCTTCGGTATTCCTCAAATTCATTGCATGTGGTCACTTCTTGACTTGTAAATCTTCTTCCAGTATGTAAAGAGAAGAACTTTAGACTCAGCATTTAACATTTCATATGATTGGCTGCATGGACATTTTTGTATGTATATGAGCAAGGAATATTTAGGTCATTAGAGGGCAAGACATACAAGTGTTTTAAAATATAAAATCCAAAAGCACTGTGCCTTTGTGCTTCACACAATTCATGTACAGTTCCGCACTCTCCATTTAGAGTAAAAGATATGTGGAACATTTGGAATCCAATGATATGTTTACATTCCTTGAATAGTGACTCTATCAACAACACTGGTTATGTCCCTTTTCACTCTCATGGATGACATCTGTGATGTGGGATAATTGGAACACTTGAAAACAGTGATACAGGCATTTTCAATTCGTTTATTGGTCCTTATTTAAAAAACACGTCATCTCTTTTCTTTTCTAAGTTTGTNAATCTCTGATCCTTTTACGATGTTTATATCTTGTGGATTTCTATTCAGAAATTTTAGTAAATATAGGTGAACATGTTAGCAATATTGTAGCAATACCAAGTTTTGTAGATTGCTGATGGATTTTTTTTTTAAATACAGGCATTTAGACAACTAAGCTTCACTGATGCATTAAGTAACTGATGTTTCCTAAAGTTTAGCTGTAGGAAGTAGTTTGAACATTGCACAAAGTCTATTCTCCAATTTCTTTTATGTATTGGTAAAATAATTAATTTTGATTTTTTTCATATGTGGTAAACAATATTTTAAAATGGCATATTGGATAGAATATAGAATGAAAACAACACATTGGTACAATTTTTGGTGCAAACCTTTTTGCATTTATGTCAGATTTAATAATTAAATAGAAACATGAATCTTTAATGTTCATTGATTAGATTGTATGAACTGACAAGAATGATACATTANATACTATTCTTTACAAAAACATAAACACAAACACAATATGATGTATTCTATTGCCACTGCCTTTGGCATACTTTTATTTTAAAAATGAACATATTCTATACAATTTATACCAAAATTTCTTCTATAGTAATACTGGCACATACAAAGTGCCATCTCATCAGTTTCCTTATTTTCATAGTTCTCAGTAGGAAGATAGTGTTGTTTTAGTGTTACAGGAAAGGATATCAAGAGTTTTTCCTAGAAATTAAATTATAATGATGAGAAGTACCCGCTGGGCAGTACTGGTGCAAGCCTTTAATCCCAGTATTTTGGAAGCAGACACAGGTGGATTTCTGAGTTTGAGGCCAGCTTGGTCTACAGAGTGATTTCAAGGACAGTCAGGTATACACAGATAAACTCTGTCTTGAAGTCAAAATGAAAATAAGTAAATAAATGAATAAATAAATAAATAAATAAATAAATAAATAAATAATATATAAGAAGTACCCAGAATGAATATATCACATTTCTTTGTAACTAGAAAGTCGGCGAATGTGTATACCTTCCTATTTGAAGTGACAATCGTCTACAGCATAGTATTGCTCTCTTATGACCTAAATAATCCTTGCACAAATACATACAATCATATGCATAAACATTTATCATTCACCAAATTAATATTTGATGTTTGAGTTTACTTAAAAGTAAATCTTTAGAAAAAATTTTCTTTCAGCAAAATATTGAAAAATATTTTGAAAAATATTCAAAATAAAAATAACAAAAATGAGAATAGATATGATGGGACATGCTAAGAATATTAGCCACTCATTATAAGGGATTGTTAGTACAGGAACCAAATTTTGCTGCAGAGAGACTATTATGTAGTGCTAAATCATATTTTCACTACATTAACTAATTCAGTTATTACAGAAGAGATATCATAAACTCAAAACATCTCATAACACATGAATTTCTATATTGCTATATAATTTCAAAATGAAGACATGATCAGAATTACAATTTTGTTTATATCTGTGGTTTTTCTCTTTACCTTCTGATCAAGCACTAAAAACAGACTCATTCTCTGGGCATGAAGTCATTATCCTATCTTATTCATGGGAGAAAAACTCCCATGAACTTTTTAAGTGTCCGCTATTTTCTAGGTTCTCGTGTTAATCCAATCTCACAATAAAAGCCACTTGTTTCCATTTAACTAGTCAGATGAAGAAAATAGCAGTATAGAATATTGCTTCTATTGACTACAAATGATCAAGTATAATCATCTGTCCATAATAAGCACTGTACTCTTTTACAGAAAAACTACTAAAACATACAAATATACTTTGGAATTGGCCTTTCCCATGAATGATATCAACAGGAATCCTGATCGCTTACCAAATATGTCTTTGATTATAAAATATAATTTTGGCCATTGTGATGGGACAACTATGATAACTACATCCTATTATTTTAATCAGAAAAGATATGAGCCTATTCCTAATTATTTCTGTAATGAAGAGACTATGTGCTCATTTCTGCTTACAGGACCCTATTCAAGAATATCTTGGGATTTAGTGCTATACATGGATATCTTCTTATTTCCATGTGTGAGTTATTATAGGCTAGGAGTTTTTCACATCATGTCTCTTTGGGAAACATTGATAGATATTAAGAAAGTTAATGGATTAGATTTGATTTATGCTTCTGTCAATCTCTGTAGTTCCAGGGTACTTACTATTCAGATACCTGATATGCCCTCTGCTATGGGCCGCCTCCAGAATTTGACTAATTCCAGAAAGAAGGAATAGAGGAGGACATGGAGAATTGAGTCTGGCAGATTGATAGAGAGAATCTTACAGCCTTAACTGACTGACAGTCAAACTGTTTCTTTATTTATACAAATCTCAGAAAGAAGAGAAAAATTCATGTTGTTCCAAACCATAGAACTTAACATTCCTTTCTCCAGATATGTGTTATTTTCATCTTGGTCATAAGTTTGCATTATCATCGGTAATCTGTGAAATAACAGAGTTATGGTGGTGTCAAAAGTGTAGTCATCAGTGACAAACTTTGATGGAACCTACATATATTTTAAAAACATTTCCTCTATAATCCAACTTTTAAGTATCTGGAGTATTTTTTTGAAAAGGCATAGCAGACTGTT
>NW_018393849.1:6472-7770 GCF_900095145.1 Mus pahari | reverse complement strand
GTCTTAATCTTCTGGATTCAATCACCACTGTGTTTCAAGATCTCCATACCAAGATCCAGATCAGAAATTTCTATCTCCCAGCCTTCAGATTAGGTTCACTAGTGAGCCTTCCAATTCTGGATTGTAGGTCATTTCAAATATAGTCAAGTTGACAACCAGGAATAGCCACTACACAGTACAACTGAATTTCCCTACCAATAACAAAGACTTAACTAATGGCATATTCTATTGGACGTTTACTTTTCTACACCATCGTGAGATTTCTGGCTTTAAAAATTTTGTGCAGACATTGTGCTATCTCAAAAGCACGGATTTATATCTAGCAATTCAAGAGTAATNAAGGCTGTGAAGCCTTAACATGTAATTGTAAATTACTGATGAATTATTCATCTAATGCANCATTGGAATGGCTAATAGAACAGAAATTTGGCATAACCTTTAGTGATGGTAGTCAAAACATTTACAATGCTGTGTATTGCATGGGCCATGCACTCCTTGAGACGAATCTTCACCATATTGATAATCAGGCATTAGACAATGGGAAAGGAGCAAGTTCTCACTGCTTGATGGTAGAGTTTCATTTATTGGATTATATTTTTAGTGTTTTCAGTTTTGTAGCTGTTTTTGATCTCTCAGATGCCCATATTAATGTATTATGAAATATTTTCCAAAATATTTAAGTCTGACCATTTATCCTAAAGAAAAAAAACTCTAGTTATTATCATAAATGTGATAAAAGAAGTCATAGATTATCAAGAAAATTTGTGGTTTTATAGAGAACACCCGGATGTCATCACACCCCTTAAAATATTGGGCATTCTTGGAATATTATGTTCATTTGATATATCCTATTGCATTTATTGTATTTCTATCTTTAAATCTTTAAATATAGTTGCCTTTACTATGAAATCAGAATACATATTATGATTTGAAGGAATGGTATATACATTATATTGTAATGGTTGTGTTTTAGGTAAATTCATTTCTGAGAAAGATCTACTTCATTAGTCCTTTTGGGTACAAAGTGATTATGAAACAGAAAGTAATATGGCAGGAAGATTATGACATTTTTTCACTTTGGGAATATCTCACAACAATGTGAATTCTACATGAAAAACCTGAAATAGACTGCCCTTTTCAATGCGAGCCCAAACAAAACTCTGGTAGTCAAATTCTATTGGTATCTTCTTGTATTATTAATTACCAATAACAAAATTCCTAAATGCAAAGAACAGTGGACAAATTTTTGTGACCCTGAAAAGTTCTGTTGCTCTAGCTGGAAATTAAACTTGTGTAAA
>NW_018393849.1:3728-6102 GCF_900095145.1 Mus pahari | reverse complement strand
AATTAATGAATCCCTACTTGACCATAAAAGAGAGAGTGTTAGATATCCCTCCTATGTGTCCCTGGGGCACACTGCATGAACATTAAAGCATCATTTATCACAGTATACTTTAATATTTATATGAAGAAACAGAAAGTAAACAGCAAGATTGTATATACACAAATTTATTATTTTTACCTTTGTGCCTTGAATAGGTTCTGATATGGAGTAGGGCTTTTATAGAAAATTTTGCAATCATATCCCTAACATGCAAATGGTATACTTTTTAATAGAGGCTAGAAACAAGCAAAAAACATAAAATCTAGTATTTATTATCAGGGTTCATTTGCGAGTTTGTATCCTACCTCTTTCCTTATTTCTCCCATTTAAAACATGAGTGTATGACCAACTGCAGGCAATGGAGAAACAGATAATTATCTTTTGACATACTTTCATTTTCCAGGCCTTCAGAGCTTTTAATCTGAGCTTTTACTCCCTGAAGCATACCACAGTTTTTATCCGGCCATCTTAAGCAATGCTTTATGCTTGGATTTTCTCTTCCAGGCCATATTTTATTAGAAGTATGCTTTAAGAAAAGCTTATCTTTAGTTTTGTTATAAACATCTGTCTTAACTGTGAGCAAATGAACATATCAATATTCATGTTTAAATAATATAGTTGTGAAAATTAGTATTTTATAGCACTATTCATGATGTAAATTTACGTTAACAATTTTGAGTAAGCATGTCAGTGGTCTGAATATAATAATATAAGTTAACATGTCTATAAGAAGTATAAACTGATTATTGTTTGGCTCTTAAAACAATAAATTCCTTTAGCTTATACAAGTAATACACATACAGTTTAACTACTAAAGGTGCCCTTATATTACTGCTGTGTATTACTTTGTAGGGTTGAAGATTGAACCTATTGTGTTACACTAGGAGCTACCCATGAGATATACTACCATTTTTATTACGATTTTTTGTTTACATAACTTTATTCAATTTCTTAATTTACATATTTTATCTATTTACATTTGAAATGTTATCCCCTTTGTTTTCCCCTGCAAAACCACTATATAATCCCCCCTTATCCTGCTTCTGTGATGGTGCACCCATAACCACCTACCCATTTCAGCTTTACTGACCAAGTATTTCTCTACACTGGGGCATCAAGCCTTATATAGGCCAAGGGCCTTCCCTCTCATTGGGGCAAATAAGGCCCGTTGAACTCCTTCAGACCTTCCCCTAACACCTCCATTGTGGTCCTTGCGCTCATTCTGAAAGTTTGTCTGCATGCATCCACATCTGTGTTGGTCAGGAACAGACATAACCTCCCAGGAGTTAGTTGTATTATGCTCCTGTTAGCAACCACTTCTCGGTATACACAACAGTGTATGGGTTTGGTTTCTGCATGTGGGATATATCTCCAGGTGAGTGCTATCTCTGTGTGACATTTCCTTCAGTCTCTGCTCTATTCATTGTCCCCGTATTTCCTTTAGATAAGAGCAATTCTGTGTTAAAATTTCGGAGACGGTCGGGCGGCCCCATTCTTCAACTGAGTCTCCATGCCTAATCTCTGGATATGGTCTCCACATGTTTTCCCTCACCATTCTTAGGGTATTTCAGCTAATGTCATTCCTATGGGGTTCTGGGAGGCTCTTGATTATCTGGCATCTGGAATTTTCTGGTTGCTACCCACAGTTCCCCTTCCCCTATTGCTACACATCTCTGTTCAATTTCTTGACCCTTTGTACAGCTCTCCATCTTTTCCCATAAGTGATTATTTCCTTATTTTTCTGCTCTCCCTCTTCTTTTCCTCTCAGGGAGAATTTTTACCAGGGATTCAAGCATAGTTCAACATATACAGATCCATTAAGTGTAGTACACCACACATTATATAATTACATTATTTTCCAGCAAAGTTCAGAAAAGGCTCTTAACCAAGTCCAACATTCATCCAGAGGTAAACAAACAAAGCAAGTGACAGAACAAAAGGAACACATATTTATATTAGAATATTTTCTTTCCCCCAAAATATTGACAGTGGTATAATAAATGAAGAGAAAATTATCCACGAAATTCAGAAATAATTTCAGGTTGTTTTGTCGTTCATGTTTTTATCCAAGCACTTTAGAGGCAGAGATCTTAAAATCTCTGCTGTTTCTTGCAAGTGTACCCTATATTGTGAGTTCAAACAAACTATGTGTGATATGGAGACACTACCTTAAAATAAATTAACATAAAGTATATAATTATGCACATTTTTCCTCACTATAGCTCAAAATAATCTTTAAAATATCACAAAGTGTTAACATAAATTTAAAAATATGTTGGGGAAAATGGAGAAAATGTACTCTGATCTTGATTCAGAGTATTAATTTTTTTTTTTT
>NW_018393849.1:0-3618 GCF_900095145.1 Mus pahari | reverse complement strand
TCCTGGCTGTCCTGGAACTCACTTTGTAGACCAGGCTGGCCTCGAACTCAGAAATCCGCCTGCCTCTGCCTCCCGAGTGCTGGGATTAAAGGCGTGCGCACTGGTACTTCATGGTCCGACCTTGTTTCAATAATATCAAAAACTTAGGAAAAATTCTTCAAATCTTCAATTAACTTTAAACAATTTAATTTTTATCCAGCATTTTCCAGTATTTTCAGCCACTGGGAAGCATTTTGACTTCATGAAACACTCCATATTCAAGGTCACTACAGATTTGTTTATCTTTTCCAACCATATTAAACTACTGCCTGCATACTCTACTCTTTTTTATGTACAGTTTCTCATGTTCACACTGGTAATTTATTCAAGGTCATATTTGTTTTCTGTGACTTTTAGACATATTTTTTCCGTTTCAATTTTTTTCAAATACTAACTTGTATCTCTGTTGCTTTAATTAAACATTGATCATAAGCCAAGTGATGAGGAAGAGGTAATTTGCCATATGGCTTATTGTCATAGAAAGACAAGTGTGGGTGTCTGGAAACTTGAACTATTGCATAGATCTTAAAAGAACACTGCTTACTGGCTTAACTGCTCACAGTAAGATGGGCATACTTTTGTTAATTACCATTTAAGAAAAAGCTTCAAAGATCTGAGGAAAGGCTGGTTTTGTCTGAGAAAATATCTCAATGAAGGTTTCTTTTGTTCACAGCACTTAGTGCAAAATTGAAAATAATTAACTAAAAAACTTCAGGTTGCAATATCTGTAGTTTTGCACACAGATCAATATAGCTCTTTCGTCTGAANTACTAGACACTCAGAAATTANCCAACATTTCTTCAATGCATTTCCAATATTCATAGCTGGTCATTAAACACTGGGGAGAGTGAAATGTCAATCAGTTGGTGTGCATAAAATGAGCTTATTGAAATCTTAATGTACTAATATAAAATATAACAGAAATGTATAAAACTCATTATCATCATGTGTTTAATTTTCTCACAGATGCCATCTTCTCTGTGTAGTACAGATTGTAGTCCTGGATTCAGAAAATTCTGGAAGGAGGGAATGGCAGCCTGTTGTTTTGTTTGCAGCCCTTGCCCTGAAAATAAAATTTAATTTTTTTTAACACCAACATTGTATCTTTGTTTTTCTGTCATGTAATTTTAAACCCGAAAACATCAATAGCCAACAGAGTAAGACATTCGGTACAAAGACAGTGGTAGGCCCATGTCTGCATAGAGCAGTCCATCAAACACATGGAATGCACTGTGCCAGTCCAATAGCAACTCCTCCTTTTTTCTTTCTAAAGCAAGTTCAAGTGTATCTTTAAAAAATGTTCACTTGTAAACAACATGAATCAAAATGGAGTGAGGTGATCTAAATACTAAATGAGATAATTTCCAAATACTAGATACAACACTGTAATAAAGACTTATAGAAACCATGGTTCACTTTGGTCTTTATATGGATAGAGTTGTTACCACCACAAAAACAACACATACTAATTAAAGCCAGCCTGGTGCTGAGTGCCTGTGGTTGATAGCCAGAAGCGATTGAAGAGGTAGTCGGTGCCATCATTTCCAAGCTGGGACTGTCAAGGGGTAAGCCACAAGTGTGTGTTTCATATCCTGACACTTTCTCACTGGACAGGACTCCACCATAACGCCATAGTTCTATTCCAAGCATGAGGTCAACAATGAATTATAGGTCACTGTCTCACTTTAAACGAATAGGAGTTCACAGATCACACAGGCACATCTTGAAGAGGCTGTTGACAGTATTTCAGACAGAGTTGGATGCTTTCAACAAGTTGTTCTTTTTCTAAAACAAACAAGTCTTATTAAGACATCTAGAAAATCAAAGTCAGCCCAACTCCACTTGCACACACTTCCCTAGATTTTATACCAAAATGGGAAATTACATATATATTTTATGATATACATTTCCTAGAGAAAACAGATAAATTACTTTAAATTAGCTTTAAGACTTACTGAGATTCCCCACATCCTGTGTAATTCGTCTTACAGTGAAAGTTACAAGGTCTATTAACACTTATGGGCCTCTATTCAAGAACTACATAGAACCAGCAGCAAGTTAGGCCTGCCCAGTGCAAACTAAAGCTCAGCCAGAATACAAAAATAATTGGCAATAAAACAGACTATATCTGGGAGGTGGAATGATGCTAGTAACGTGATGTCTTTATCTTTTTCTTTAGATTGCATTCTAAAATATCCAAGTTATAAGCAGATAAAAATCTTCCTAAATTTTTCATTTGTAAAAATACATTCAAAGACTAGAAATACAAGTATAAAAATGTGTCCACTCTGACCTGCTGCATAGAGGGAATGAATAGCTCACAGGCTAAAGGCTGGTAGTGAATCATTTTTTAGGAATTACATTTGTTTCGATATGAGGGGGAGGTCAAAAGATGGCTCAAACCACACCCCACTATTAGGAACCCCTGCAAAGTGGTGCTCCACAGACCCCATTTCCCCCTGGCTCAAGGCATTACAGCACTTTAATTTTGCCCATGACACGGTGGTGCCAGTTAGTTATGTGTCTGGGACTTGGAATGCTGCAGTATGCTTGGCCTTCAGTACTGTAGAGATACAAGGGATTGGGGTAGGAATCTTTTATAACACTTGTCAGCAAAATACAAACCCAAGTTTGCCTTTGTTCCCTCTCCTGCCCCACACCTCTAGGTAACAGAGCGATTTTCAAGATTGTTTCTGTGTTCTGTTTTACTTAGGATAAATTAGTGTCCTTATTTCCTTAAATTTAATACATGATAACTCTGAGGAAATGCTTGGAGACTTTGTTACTCAACATGAGAAGAATATGAGAATAACAGGTGTCTTTTTCAGAAACATGCAGTTGCAAATGCCTATCTGTGCTACAGATTAAAAGCATCTGTACCAGAGAATTATCCACAACCCGCAGGCTGCAGCAGCATCAAGGTTTTCTCTGTGGTAGCTAGGACATAGCCATTTGCTGTAAATAGAATTTTCAATTGTGTGAATGAGCAAGTGCTCATATCAGTTAATTCACATCTGCAGGGAGTGGAATTATGCTTCATATGACTTTGACATGAAATTTAAAAAGGAAGGACCAATATCTGATATTCAGAAATATGATCAATGTCAAACTCAGAGGTAGTTACTAAAAAGTATATGTACGTACATAAAGACTTAATTTATTTGGCTTGCTCTGAGAAAGCAGGATTATACATTAGTCTGAAAAAGAGGAATAAAACACAACAAAACCCAATAAAAATATTATATGGATTGTTCCCTGAGCAAAGTTCTTTGTCCTGAGCATGTGATAGTGATACTATTTTCATATAAAAACATAAACTTTTAACCATAAGACAGGTTTGGTATGTGCTTTTAGTAAGTCAGTTTGGTCAGATTCTGAAAAAGAAGTTGACTGTACCCATAAGGTCTATAGTTTAAGTGTTTCTGAATTTTCTACTTTCATTTTAAAAAATGACCTCAGCTAAATATGCAACTAGAGACATAGGAAAGTCTAAGTGGATCAAAGACCTCCACATAAAACCAGAGACACTGAAATTGATAGAGGAGAAAGTGGGGAAAAACCTCGAAGATATGGGCACAG
>NW_018393848.1:142978-147343 GCF_900095145.1 Mus pahari | reverse complement strand
TCTTCTAACATAAAATTAAAAATATCAAGTGTATGTCTGTATTTGACCAACTTTAGCAAAACCTGTATGTATTTATTTGTTTCATTTTTGTTTTGTGCCACCTAGGAAGAGTCATTCAAATGTGTATTACCCCCTCCAATATTGGTTGAGAGTATACAATGACTGTTTTACTTACTTCGATATAGGCCTCCCTCATGTTGTGGATAATAGTAGAGATTTGGGAAATGATGAACTGCATCACGCAATACATATATTTTAGGCCGGTAATAAGTCCCATTTCTTTTGGGACATGCTATGATCAATAGTTTACCTGTAAAATGAGACACTATGGATCATTTGTCCATGAAAGACACTCTTGCTTAAGATCCTTAGAAAACATGTTAATAATGCAGTAAATTCCAAACTCACATGATATTGAGCAATACTTCCACAAAGCTTTATCAGCCCAAGTTGAGTGTAGCTGGCAATTCTCGTTTTTCCTAAACAATACATATTAAAAAATAGACACTCATTATTTCACATTTATCATCATGTGTATATCTGTCTTCTAAGAAAAAATATCTTGATGAAAGTGGGACACATTCCTGGCCTTGATTTTGTATTCTATGATGCTATTCTTTGGTTTGGAAATCTTTTCATTAATCGTATTTTCAGTCTGTGTTTCCTGTCAGAAATGGACCAACTTCCTGTGTGTTCCAAGACTTGTGGATTAGAATGGGTCTCAGATCCTCAATTGACAGAATTTTCCAAGTCACCAAAGTGAAGCAAGTGACCTCATGTATGCATTTCTCTATATACTGGTATCAGGATCTTTTCAAGAAGAGAAACATTTGTTACAGTGAGGTTACAAACATTGCTTTTGTCATATTTGATATCAGGAGATCCTTTACTCATATTCGCATTTATTAATATTTTACTATTACTAACATATTCTTCAATACATGGTATATTTTTCTATGTTCATATTTTTAAGATTTTAATATAAAGAAATATTAAAAGATCAAGATGTGAACACTCAAGTTTAATATATTGTAGCTTCAGTCACTCACAACTCCAGATTTGTCAAATTTCTATTAAATCCCAATCATCTTCTCATTCCAGAAACATTGTAATGCCTTGATTTTCATTTTAACAAATTGTTTCTTCTAATGAAATGCCTTTTCTCACCTGACATAGAACATCATGCTCATGACACTGTATTTCTTAAAATACTTAACCTCACGCATCAGGATACGCTCTGGACTATTTTCTGATGTTGCTCCTATAGATTTACTTGCTAGGTAGATTGTATTGAATTTCCCTGAAAACTAAAAATTAATACGAATTAAAGTCATCAATTAGAGCATGTAAGTTTGAGTTTCCACACTTATATATTTGCACATAATCTCCTGTAACTTCACTTATGAGGGATATCTTATGGCCTTGGTAGGTACTACATATACATAGTGAAACATGCAGACCAATCACCTACACACATAAAACAATAAAATAAATTTAGTAAAAATTTAAGGTAAATCACATACATGAATATGCAAAATCGAACTTCAGAAAATCAGTTCCTGTTTTGGAAGTATTTCTGCATTATGATTAATATTAATGTTATCTCACATATCGACCATAGTGACACATATCTCACATAGTGACTCCAAAGGATAAATATTTATTCCTCAAATATGTGATATATAATGTGTTTTCCCTGCAGATATCAAATTGATGTTGTTTATATTATACTGATTAAGAGTCCTCACTGAATTAGTGTGGAATATAAAACATATAATGCAAATATATATTGATTTTCAACTCTACAAATAAAGTTAATTATGCAAAGTTAAAAACATGCTAATAATAATGTTCATGTACTCTTTACCCAGGTAAAATAATATTAGGCAATATATGAGGTTGAAATGAAGTAATTATAACCTTAAAGGAAAAAAATCAGGATTTAAGACATGGAATATATTCCAAGTACAAAAACTAAAAGGGTTCTATATTCATAGAATCACACTTATTGTCAGTTCCAACTGTGATAAATTGAGAACAGCAGAGTTTATTCCTTTATAACTCCCTGATAGCCCAACCCTGTACCGGTAAGGGATGCTGCTTGCCAGAAACGAAATAGGCTAGAGCAAGAAGAAGAAACTTCATCTTCCAGAATCTTCTCTTTCTAATTGAACAGGAGAGTAGAGTTGTTCAGTTGCTGGTAAAATTATAGACTGAAGCATTTAAGTTTGCTCAGTGTGCAATGAAAATATTAATTCACTTTTTTTTTTTTTTTTGCTTTGGCAGAATGGGTGGCAGTATTTATTTGCATCTAGAATTGCTTCATTTTAACTCAGGGGATTAGAATTCAGTGGAGTGTAATATAAATGTAACTGAACTGTTGACGTTCAGAAACAGTCAATAAGAACAAGTTGCTTTAGTGAAATTGTACCCACAAAAGAGGATTATCCTCACGAAATGTTCCAAGTACATTAATATTGACCAGTATTATTTTTAGATTTATATAGGACCAAGATCTAAGTGATAACTTTTAACTCCAACTTTCTACTAAAAATTCTATACATGGATCATATTGAGATTATTTTATCCATCAAGAAATGTTAAGTTCTTGGTTCTATAATGTATAAATTGCATATGAATAACTCAGCTTCAAGGTGAAAATAAGTCCCACATATAAGTCTACATTCATTTTGCTCTAAGCACTAAAACATTCAGATATGGAGACAATTATTTAATTCTTGATAAAAAAAAATCATGTCAACTACTCGGAATATAAGATAAGTGATCTTAAAAGCTGGGCATGGGGGCACATGCCTTTTATCCCAGCACTTGTGAGGCAGAGGCAGGCAGATTTCTGAGTTCAAGGCCAGCCTGATCTACAAAGTGAGTTCCAGGATAGCCATGGATATACAGAGAAACCCTGCCTCAAAAAACCAAAAACCAAAAACCAAAAACCAAAAAAAAAAAAAAAAGTATCTTAAAACCCACGATATTCCCTTGTTAAACTTNAATGTGTAAGGTCTTGTTCTCTACCAACCATTTTCCAATCACCATCTTTGAGAGCCTTGCCACTCAGCATATTCTCCCCCACTTCCTCTCCCCATCACCATCCCTTTATCACCTCCCTCTCCTGCTCCCCCTCACCTTCCTCCTCCCCTTCTCAGGATGTAGCTCTCAGCTTATTGCCCAAGCTCCATGCACAATGTGATGCTCCTTATCATTATTATAATGGACTATATCTCTGAAAATTTATGCAAAACTCAAATAAAGTGTTTGTCTTATCAAAATTGCCATGGATTTCTCTTCCAGATAATACAAACTAATAAAGCCACTGAATATCAAAACATATTTAGGAACAAGTTTGAAAATCTCATCACAGTAAACTGAAGAATTTGCAAACTTGTAGGCTAGAATGTATTTCTTTTTTATTATGTATTTCTTCACTTACATTTTAATGTTACCCCCATTCCTTGTTTCCCTCTGAAAACCCCTATACCATGTATTTCTTAATATGGGGTATTATACATTGTATAAAGTACTCATAGATATATAGTGTATCATGATAATAGCCACTCTCATATTCCCCTTTCAGATTCCAAAAGTTCTCTCCCAAATATCTAGTACCTTCTTCTCAACTTCACTTTAATGAGAATTTTGGAGTTTTAGTTTCTTTAAAACACACAGAAATATCATGAGAATGTGCTTTTAGTTAAAGGCCAGGTGTGGGACTGCTTTAGGTATTCCACAGCAACTGACCATCATTTCCCTCTTTATCTAGCAGGGTTGTGGTTTTGCCAGATCCAGATTATTTTTACAGTTGTGTGACATTTGGGGTTCATGGACCTTCTCAGGGAGGCAGTGTTTGGTAATGGTCGTTTCTGTGAGTCCTGAGTCTTGGTCATTTATTGGGATCAGTTGTGTTATTTTAATTGTATTGCTCAAATATGAAACAAGAAAAAAATAATTAGATGTTAGATTCGGCACTCTCTACCTTTCTACCTCTCTAACTCTTTCTCTGTCTCACTCTATCTCTCTGTCTGTCTCTCTTTGTCTCTCTGTCCCTCTCTCTTTCCCTCTATCATGCTTTCTTTCCTATCTAGTGTTAGAGTGTTAAATGTGTAAACAAGGTGGAAGAGAGATGAACCCATAAAAGAATCAAAGATCAGCTACAGTTTGTTTCTCCATGATATCCAATTATTTGTTTCCCATATGTGGACTCATTCACCTGGCTATGGATACACTATACCAGTGTCTTTTTCCATTAGGAAAAGTTAACATCAATGCCTCACTAAGTAATCTTGAATTGTAGTTTATCATGATGATCTGAATCCACAGAGTAACCCAGGACACAAGAGAATAAACAAT
>NW_018393848.1:132685-142098 GCF_900095145.1 Mus pahari | reverse complement strand
GGTTAAGTGCAGAACAACTTGTGATAATCAGGATATTCTTCATGTGTCTCTCTGTAATAACTCCATTGCTCCTTTGTCTCTCTGCTTCAGATGGATTCACGAGATAAAACGAATTAACTGATGAGAGTAGGAGACTGGAGTTTTCAAAGAATTAAGGTTATTAATTTCTTTGTTTCCAAAATATCAACCTGAGTCCTAATTTCTTTTTGTAGAATTTAAAGATCAGAACCAAGTGTTGATTATCAATGTCAGATTTGTGTTCTCTGATAGCCAAACTGGATGCAATGACAAGGGCTGGTGTTGCTGAAATACAGGAAAGGNTNTTGCCTCCACTTTTTCTGAA
Source organism: Mus pahari (assembly GCF_900095145.1). NCBI lineage: Eukaryota > Metazoa > Chordata > Mammalia > Rodentia > Muridae > Mus > Mus pahari. The sequence continues at coordinate 141,755 of NW_018393848.1, read as the reverse complement.
GAATTCTTTTTTTCACACTTTCAAATGTAAACAAAGACAAGGCAAATGTTTAGGGGAAGGATTCCAATCAAATCTAAAAACTTTCAAACTGAATATTAAATCTGGAGTTCTGTGTATGGCATGAAGGCCACCTAGAGCTGAACTCACAAATGTAGGTACATCCACGCTACAGCTGTCTGGAAGTTTGAAAGACTTTACATCATGATTGCTATCAGGAATGTATTTTCGCTGATGATACACATTTTTTATATATGTAATTTTCTACATTCTCCATTACAGATTGTTTTCCTATGACAATTTCCTCAAAAACAAACCAAAACTAAACAAAACAAATCCAAAAATAAAAAGAAAACCCACAACAATAAAAGCTTTTTCTGATTTTAGATTTTTTCAGATTTATTTTATTTTTCCAAGGAGAAAACACATATGTTACATGTCTTATAAAATATTCTGTTGCTGTGAAGAGACAACATGAAGATGGTAACTGTAATAAAGGAAATCATTAATCTGGACTGGATTACATTTTCAGAGGTTTATTCCATAATTAACAGCGTAGTTAGCATGGACACTTGCAGGCAGAGTGCTGGGAAAGCAATTGGGAGTTCCAAATCCTAATCAGTATGCAACATGAAGAGACACTGGACCTGGCTAGAATTTGAAACCTCAAAGCTCACCCCCAGTGACACTTCCTCTAAGGTTGCAAGAACTGCTACAAGTCCAACCTCAAATCTCTCTCAAGCAGCAACTCTCCATAGAGACCAAGCATTCGAATGTAAGAGCCTGTACGTGTGTGCATTAAAACATGCATGNTATTTACATAGATGTGTGCAATAGTGTTTTGGGGGGATTTCTACTGTCACTTTTGCCCCCACAACCAGATAAATAGGGTAAATTTTGTGCCTGCTCTACCTTATTTTAGTTCCTGAAAAGGAGAGGCAAAGACCAGGCATTTTCATTAACATGTTGCAAGGCAGAATTTGATCTATTTAAACATGACTAGACAGGTAATACCCAGAACAATGCTCGATTTATTGACCTCTTGTGCAGGTTTGCTCTGGCTCATGCATGTCCTCATGGCTGCTCACTCATGATGAAATCTTCCTGTTCTCTTCAAGTGNTTTCTCTACTCCTTCGTCTCCTTGTGGTCCCTCTCTACTCTCTTTCATCTCTTTCTTGGACACTTTGACCATTATCAGAAGCTTTGTCCTATTCTCTTCTGCCCAGCTAGTTTATTGATCAGATCTTTTATTAACCAATCAGAAGTGATGGAAAACAAATTTTAATTTTACATTACTTAGAAATCAGATATGGAGCCATGTAACGTGGTGCATGCCTTTAATCCTAGCACTTGGGAGGCAGAGGCAGGTGGATTTCTGAGTTCTAGGCCAGACTGGTCTACAAAGTGAGTTCCAGGACAGCCAGAGCTATACAGAGAAAGCCTGAAAAAAAACAGATATGTTTGATTATGCCATAGACTGGACAACAACCAGATATCTGGGCCTAGAAATAAACATCTGAATACAAAATCACAAAACCATCTTTGCCACTTTAAGTCCAATTGAACATTTTTTCTATTATTATATAATACAAATTAATAACAATTATGAAACTTATCAAATAAATTTTACATTCACAATGTCCACTCCATATTTGTTCAGTACCCTGTGAAATGGTACTATCTTTATATTAGAGTTCTTACATCCTTTCTATTTTTTGAAAGATTTATTTATTTCATTTATATGAGTACACTGTAGCTGTCTTCAGACACACCAGAAGAAGGCATCAGATCCTGTTACAGATGCTTGTCAGCCACAATGTGTTCATTGGGAATTGAGCTCAGGACCTTTGGAAGAGACATCTCTCCAGCCAGAGTTCTTAAATCCTTTTCTTTCAAAACATGCATTTATAACCTAGGAATATCATGTTAGATCTAAAATTGCATTCACAATACTAAAAAAATTAATTGTGAAAATATATTTATCTACTCTTCAACATCATCAGAGGCCTGAGGGGTCAAAATAATACCTGAGTATGCAGGAAGTGCTGAGCAAGCAACTTCCACATCTACCGAAATGTCAGAGACACCTGACTGCCTAAAAAATCACCCAAAATTTCTCTGAATAATGCGAATGTCTATCTCCTGCATTATGTCCCAGAATATGACAAATCTTTTATGAAGCAGAAATATTGAAGAATCTGCCTACATTTTCATTGCAAAGCTTGGCAGTCATCTACCATGCATCCCACTTGTCTGGTTTGGACAGCATTCTGTCAGTATATGAAGTAATGGCAACATTTGTTTGTTTTCGTAGTTATTGGTTTTCTGTTTCTTTGTTTTTTGTTTGTATTTTAAGGGTGGTTTGTTTGTTGGTCATTGCATAGCTGGCCATATATGTAGCAGACATCATAAGGTCGTTCTCTGATGCTCATCTGAGTAGAATGGAAGAAGGCAAAAGAAGTAGAAGCTTCTGTGAACAGACCTGTCATGGTCAGAAAAATACTTTTACTAATATACAACTTTGTATTCCATAGTCTGTAGATCTCTGAGGTTTCTGAAGAACATCTATCTTTCTATCTGCATTTTCTCCAGTGTAACATATGTTCTTCCTTCAATTCTGATGTTATAACGTATAGGGTGCTCTACACCATCGAACCTTTCTAAACTACAGTATTTTATAACAACTATATTATATGTCTCACATTTAAAATTTTTTTATGTATATTGTTTTATGAGCACGTCTTTTACTGGTATCTTAGATCTCTACAATTGTTAGTTTCATAGGTTTATGAGAAAGGCCAGGAACAAGATTTCTCTCATAATGTCTAAAAAACTGTTCTGTCTTATTGCATGTGTATGCTAAAGCATCATAAGCTGCAAACTTCGAATATATTTCCAAGATATCTATCATCTCTAATCAATGCGCAACTCAGAATCAGCCTATTCAGAACTCAAAACAAAAGTTCATTGGAATTCTGAATGTGTATCAGTAGAATAATGGATCAACATGTATTCCTATTTTAAATTTTCAAACTCTATAAAATTTAACACCTATCTCATTTCTGAATTTGTTCTAAATTGTGACTATATTAAATTTCTGTCCGTTGTTTGGGTGCAAATAACTTTATTTTTAATTGTTTATATTGTTTATCTATGGGTTACCAATCTAATTTCTCAAGATTTTTGTATTTTTCAATAAGAATTAAAAAAAAAATACTACTATTATTTTAGCTTCCACCTTAGATTCTTAGAAGATACTTTATTCTGAAGTAAAGAACCATCTAATTTCTCTTCTATGACCATCAATCTAGGATTTAATTTTTTAATCTTCTCTTTCTCAGTCTGTTTAATTCTGGTTTCTCTTAAAGAGGATATATAAAATTATATTCACTACTGAATACATAATTGTTTTTATATTGGCAGTTAAAAAAAAACAAAAACAAACAAAAAAACCAACCAACCAAACAACAACAACAACAAAAAATAAAAACCAAAACCAAACCAAACCAATACAAACCAAAACAAAACAAAAAACTAGATGGAGTCCAATTGCCTTCCTTTATAGTGTTTTCCATTTCTTAATATGGAAAATATTTTCATTTTAAATATAATTCTCTCCTCTCTGTAAGACTTTATTTTTATATTTCTGTCCCTTCTTTTTTCTTTTCTTTTTGCTTTTTATTATTTTTCTTAATCACTTTCTACAGTCCAATTATTGTCTCCTGACCAGTACACCCTCCAACAGTTCCTCATCCCATTACTCTCAGCCACATCTCCAAGAATATTTCCCCATACCATCCCCACTCCACCAGACCTCTGCACTACCTGGGGCCTCAAGTCTCTGGAGGATTTGATGCCTCTTCTCCCACTGAGGCTTGAACAGATAGTCCTCTGCTGTATGCCTATCAGAAGCCTCATATCAACTATGGTATGCTTCCTGGTAGGTGACACAGTGGTTGAGAGATCTTGAGGTCCAGGTTAGTTGAGGTTGCTGGTCTTCCAATGGGTTAACTCTTCTCCTCAGTCATTTTCCAGCCTTTCCCTAGTTCAACCACAGTGGACCCAGGATTCTGTCCATTGTTTGGGTATAAGTGTCTCTATCTGACTCTTTTAGTTCCTTGTTGGACCTCTCTGAGGGCAGTCTTGCTAGGTGCATCTCGATAAACACAGCATAGTATCAAAAATAATTACAGGCCATGGAGCCTCCCTTGAGCTAATCACTGGACCACCTTTGCCTTAGCATCTTGTCCATTTTTGTCCCTGAAGTTCTCCTAGATACTAACAATTCTGGACCAGAATTTTTGTCTGTGGAATGGCAAACCTATCCCTCCAATTGATGCCCCATCTTTCTACTGGAGTTGGATTCTACAAGTTCTCTCTTCTCACTGTTGGTCATTTCATATAAGGTATCTCCCTTTTAATACTAAATGTCTGTTTCCTCGCAGGTCTCTGGTACATTATAGAAGTTCCTCCCACCTTCTACCTTCTGAGGTATATACTTACCTATTTATCTATCTATCTATCTATCTATCTATCTATCTATCTATCTATCTATCTATCTATCTATCTATTTATTTATTTGCTGGTAATTGAGGCTTTATTCCTGTTTATCCTGCCAATACCTGCTCATGTTCCTCCTTTCCCCTCCCTCTTCCACTAATGTCCCTCTCTTCCTCTGAACATTGTGAATGTTTTCTTCTCGCTCCCAAGTGGGATTTAGACATCCTTATTTGGGTCCTTCAGATTGTTAACTGTCTTAAGTTCGGTGGATTTTATCCTAAGAATTCTGTACATTTTGGCTATTATTAACTTGTTAGTGAATACATACAATGAGTATTCTCTTATGTCTGAGTTATCTCACTAAGGATATTTTCTAGTTCCATCCATTTGTCTTCAAAACTCAGGATGTCCCCATTCTTTTTTTAAAATTTAATTTTATTTGTAATTCATTTTTTACACTCAATATTCCATTTCCCACCCCTACCCATCCACCTTCTGACTGTTCCACATCCCACATTTCATCCCTACATCACTATGTCTCCATGTGGATGTCTCCAACCCCCACCCCACCTGACCTCTAAACTCCCTGGGGCCTCCCTCCAGTCTCTTGAGGGTTAGGTGTATCTTCTCTGAATAAACACAGACCTGGTTGTCCTCTATGGTATGTGTGTTGTGCGCCTCATATTGCTGGTGTATGTGGTTTGTTTTGTGGTCCAGTGTTTGAAAGATCTTGGGGGTTCAGATCAATTAAGACTGCTGGTCCTCCTACAGAATTGCTACACTTCTCCTTAGCTTCTTTCTGCCTTCCCTAATTCAACAATAGGTGTCAGCTGTTCTGTCAATGCAAATAACTGCATCTGATTCTTTTAGCTGCTTGTTTGGTCTTTTAGAGGGCAGTCATGACAGATCCCTTTTTGTGAGTTCTCTTTAGCCTCAGTAATACTGTCAGGCCTTGGGACTTCTCCCTGAGCTGGATCCCACTTTGAGCCTGTTGCTGGACCTTCTTTTCCTCAGGCTCCTCTCCAGTTCCATTCCTGTAATTCTTTTAGACAGAAACAATTATGTGTCAGAGGTGTGACTGTGGGATGACAAGCCCATCCCTCACTTGATATCTTGTTTTTCTGCTGGAAGTGGGCTCTATAAGTTCTCTCTCCCTACTGTCAGGCATTTCATCTAATGTCCTTCCCTTTGAGTCCTGGGAATCTCTCACTTCCCAAGTCTCTGTTGCATTCTGTGCCATCCACCAAACCTCCTATTTCCTGAGGTTGCTTGTTTCATTCTTTCTGCTTGCCCTCAGCTTTTCAGTTCTTTTCCCTCAACCAATACCAGATCAGGTTCCCCCTTTCCCCTTTCTCTGCCCATTCCCTGCACCTTGTCCACTTTCCCTCCCTCCCTCCACACTTGCAATTGCTTTCTTCTCTCTCCCAATGTAGTAGTTCTTCTCTCTCCCTAAGTAGTAGTCCTATGTGTATATGAACCACAATTTCTGTATCCAATCCTCAGTTGTGAGAGATCAGGATTTTTTCCAGCTTCTCTCTATCACAAGTAAGGCCACTGTGCCCCTGTGGCTTTGTGGGACATCTTCTAGTTATATGTGCAAGTGTGGTATAGTTATATCTTCAGGTAGATCTATTTCCAATATTCTGAGGAACCTCCAGATTGATTTCCAGAGTAGTTGAACCAATATCAGATCTCACCGGCAAGTCTTGCCACATGTGCTGTCACCTGAGTTTTTGAACTTAACCAGTCTGATTGTTGTAAGGTGGAATCTCAGGGTCATTTTGATTTGTAGTTCCCTGATGACTAAGGATGTTGAAAATTTCTTTAGGTGCTTCAAGGTCACTTGGGATTCTTCTGTTGTGAATTCTCTGTTTAGTTCTATACCTCATCTTATTATTATTTTTTTACTAACTTGTTTGCTTTTTCGGGGTTATATTCTTGAGTTCTTTATATATTTTGGCTATTAGCTATTTATTGGTGCAAAAATACTCAATAAAATTATGACAAACTGAATCCAAGAACACATCAAACCATGTGTCACTATAATCAAATAGGCTTCATTGCAGGGATGAAAGGTTGATTCAATATATGAAACTCCATTAATGTAATCCAGTATAAAAAAATCAAAGAAAATAATCACATGATCATATCCTTAGATACTAAAAAGCATTTTACAAAATACAATATCCTGTCATGTTAAATGTATTGGAGAAATCAGGAATCAAGGACCATACCTAGACATAATCAAATCAATACAAAGTAAACCAATAGCCAATATCAAATTAAATGGAGAGATACTTGAACCAATCCCACTAAATCAGGGATAAGACGTGGATGCACACACTTCCAGTATATAATCATTGTAGTACCAAAAGTTCTAGCTAAAGCAATTGTGCAAAAATTGGAGATCAAATTCATAATAATTGGCAAAGAATTCAACATGTTAATATTTGCAGATAACACTATAGTATAAATAATCAATGCAAAAATCTTACCAGAGAACTTATATATCTGATGAACAACTTCATCAAAGTGGCCAGATATAAATTTAACTCAAATAAATCTATAGCCTTTTTCTATACAAATGTTAAATTGGTGGAGAATAAAATTAGTGAAATAATACCTTTCACAGTAGTCCCAAATAATATAAAATATCTTGGTTGACTCCAACCAAACAAGTGAAAGAACTGGATGATAATAACTTCAATTTTCTCAAGAAATAAATAAAAAAAACTCAGAAAATGGAGAAATATCCCATGCTCCTGGATTGATAGAATTAACATACTAAAAAAGGGACATCCTACCAAAAGCATTCAACAGATTTAATTCAATCTCCATCAAAATTCCAACTCAATTATTCAAAGAAATTGAAATAGCAATTCTAAATTTCACGTGGAAAAGAATTCCAGGATATCAAAAAACAATTCTAAACAACAACAACAACAACAAAAACAACAAAAGAATTTCTGGGAGAATCATCATCTCTAACCTCAAATTATATAATAGAGCGATAGTGATAAAAACTGCATGGTATTTGTACAGAGACAGATAAACTGATCAGTGGAATAGAATTGAAGACCCATTTATAAACACTTGATTTTGACAATGAATCTGGACATATACAATGGAAAAAGGAAAGCATCTTCAATAAATTGTGCTGGTCTAACTGGTAGTTTTTATGAAGATATATGAAAATAGATCCATCTTTGTCATCTTCTACACAGCTCATGTCTAAGTGGCTCAAAGACCTCAATAAAAAACCAGATACATGGAATCTAATAGAAGAGAAAGTGGGAAAGAGCCTCAAACATGTATGCATGAGGAAATTTCCTAATTTTTCAATTGCTCATACTCTAAGGACAGGAATTGATAAATGAAACTCATGAAACTGAAAAGCTTCTGCAAGGCAAAGGACATCCTCATTAGGACAAAATCACAACATACCAATTGGGAATAAAATCTTCACTATCCCCACATCAAATACAGGGCTTATATCTTAAATATATAAAGAACTCTCCTTTCTTTGGAGACTTTATTTTTATATATTCAAACTGTGTATTTCTAAGACTGTATGGTTTGTCTCTTCAGCCTTTATGTATCTTTTAAATACTTTTATCTATTTTTCTTTTCTTCACATTTTCCTTTCTGTATTCTCATACTTAATTCTTTTGAAATATTATTCCAACCTTTCAGTTTATATATTCTTTTCTAAAGGACTTTATTTTATTTATTTCAAACTGCTTATATGTCTTTGATGTTTTATATCAACTCTCCCTTTTTCTGTAGCATTTAAGCATAATTCCAAATATTCCTTCTCATCAGAAGTTCATTTGTGATAAGTTTATTTCTGAGTCATTCTTTGTCCCTTTGTGGTTCAGCTCAAACATCTCCCTGTGACTAGCCCCATCCCAGTACATCAGTACACAGTGCAGAGGATTTTCCAACTTTCTGTGAGCACTTTGCAGGCAGGAAAGGTGTTAACAACAGTTGCATCAGGCTGGGGACTGTATTTGACTTTATGTGAGAGTTAAGCCTCCAACAAGGCACCAGCTTGCACCCAACATGTCAACCGCAGGTGTTGTCTACCTTTCTGGGCTGTGGTATTGTCTACTGCCATTCCATCCTGTTTTGTCTAAAATGCACAAGTCTGAACCAATGTCACCAGGTTATGCCAGCTCTATATGGCCTACTAAGGCCAGTAGCACATCTCACCCTAGTCATGATCATGACAGACATATAAATGCTAATAGTGGGAGGTGGGTGAGCACCCAACTCAGAGAAGCAACACTGACAAGACTACCACACATTCTGTTCCTTCTGGAGAGCTAAGCAATGCTTGGAAAAAACCACCAGTGCAAGCAGGAGCTAAAGCATTTCAGCAGTCACAACTCAGTGCCACCTCTAGTTACTAGAAAGCCATTCAAACACCCCATCTCTCATCATTTTCTCATCATCTTTCTCCTGAAGGGACAGAGCTAGAAAGCTGCTCTGTCCCCAGGAGAACTTGTTTGTATCTTTCACCTGGGACATTTCAGGCTCTAATCCTTCTGAAGTGGAAATTTCTGGATATAT
>NW_018393848.1:129466-132055 GCF_900095145.1 Mus pahari | reverse complement strand
CTTAGGCAGGGGCCAGAGTTCCAGGAACATGAGGTAATGCCTACCATGCTATATAGGTGAATTATGACTATTGGGGTTCAGACCTCAGCTCAACTGTATACCAACCTGCAATTCCCCACAGATATCAGATAATGGAGAATCATGTAGGTTCTTTATTAAGAAATATTCAAATGGTGCTTTGTTAAGACAGACTCACATGGTGCATTGCTGAGACAAGACCCATCTTGGGACATGTGATGCTTGGATTAAGTATAATTAGGACTCAACAAGCACTAACGGTTAGTAGCTAGCTTTGCAATAATCTCTTGCTTCTACAGCATAATCTTTACTGCTCTTCACTTCATTGAAAGAACACATCATAGACTGATGTCCCAACAGTTCCTGCTCATTACCTGTGACTTGTACAGATTTTGCAGAGGACAGGTGTATTCTACTAGATCACACCACCACTGCTGATACATATTTGGTATCCCAGTGCTACAGAGATGGACTGATGGTGTCCCAACAAATGGAGATTGGAATTATCCAATGACATACTTCTAATCAGGTATATATCAACTTGTTATTTTTACCATCTTTCTCACTGACCTTTGGATGGTGGGCTAGAAGGGTGGAAAAAGCATTTGAGAACCCTTATTAAAACTAGATTTAAAAAAAAATCTGAGCCTGTAGGAGGTATCCAACTTGGAGAAAGCCTAATGTGGCAATTCTGATTTGAATGTGATACTGGAAAATTAGGGTTATGAAGGGTGAGTAGTGTTCCTTAGAAGGTTGGCAAAATAACAACTATTGAAGCTGTGGGGTTCTATTACCTAATTTCCAAAAGGGAATTTTGTTTTCCTTTCCTGGTTTTCGTGTATGCACTTTTGAAATAGATTTGGGGGAAATATGACAATTTCTTATGTTAGAGAAGATTGCGAAATTGGATAAGAATATAAAGAGTTTGCAAATAGAAGTAAAACTGCTTCAAAAAAAATATGAGACAGTGAAAGGAGAACAACAGTTTTCAGACCTGGTGCCTGATACCAGGAATGTACTGCATGATGAAAAAGTGAAGAAAAACAGGCTGGGAAGTAAACTGCTACCTTGAACTGTTCCATGCATTTTGACCCCCAGGTTGCCAGAGAATCTTCCTGAAAGTAGCAGTTGAGAAGTGTAGGGAATGATACAAATAAAACCATGTAGTATTCAGTGCAATCCACCACCAGAGGATTTGCTCCGTCCTGCAGATATACTTTCAGCCTCCCAAGTCTTTCTGTACCATATGCCTAATAATGATGTTGCTCCTGAGTATAGTGACCTAAACTGGCATCTGATAGAAATGGTAGACCTGAAGTATTTGAAGAGGCTGTGGTTTGGTATGCCTTGTACACTACATTTATTAAAGAAATATTGAATACTTCGGCTATGCAGAATAGAGTTATCACCAAGGTTAGAAAGCATTGGTGTTAGCTGTTTTAAGAGCTGGACAAATATTACAGTGGTTCTCATGGTAAAGGAATGAAACCACAAAAATAAAACAACAAAATACAGCAAGGGGGAATAATTGTTACTGAAGACACACTGCTTGGTGAACATCATTATGCTGATTTACAAGAACAGATCTGATCTGATGATGGTATAATTTTTAAAAAAACTGTCTTTGACTTTAAGGGCCTGGAGTATGACCGAGAGGCCAGTGTTTTCTCTTCTGCATGAAGCTGTAGAGTTTGATGACCACCATTCTTTAAAGATACTGCCTTTCTTTACCATGTTGGCTTAGTTGTCACTGTCACTGGGGTCTTCTTCTTCTTCTTCTTCTTCTTTTTCTTCTTCTTCCTCCTCTTCCTCCTCTTCTTGTCCTCCTCCTTTTTCTTTTTCCTCCTCCTTTCCTCCTCCTCCTTCTCCTTCTTCTTTTCTTCTTCTTACTCCTTCTATTCTTCCTCTTTCTCTTCCTTTTCCTTTTCCTCTTCTTTCACATCCCCTTGCCTCCTCCTTCTTTTCTTCCTCCTCCTCCTCCTCCTCCTCCTCCTCCTCCTCCTTCTTCTCTTCTTCTTACCCCTCCTTTTTTCTCCTTCAGCTGAATGTAAATTCATGACCAATACAAAGAAGAGAGGAACACAGAAGGTAGAAAATAGAAGTCAAGCTGAAAACTGCTCTGCTGCCTCTGCCACCCGCAGTGACAAAGATGTCAAGGAACAGGCTGCTACAGAAGTCTGTCCTCAAGCTAAGGTAGGCTAGTGCCACTCTTTTCAGAGCATCCTGCTATCATTATCCCTCTCCTCCAGCACATGAAGCCTTCTGCTCTTTATCTCAGAGCATACAAATCAGAAAAACAGGGCTATGATAGGAGAGATATGTCTGCATTACAACAAGAAAAATCACTTATATTCATCAGTATCCATGCCCAGGAAGCTTCTAATTTTTGCCATGCTCTGGACATGATAATCTGTTGCTATGTTAACCTCTCTTTGATGAAAACTCTGACAGGGACCTTTTTCAATGAGTATGTTTCAGGTTGCTCTTAGCATCAGTTCTTGTGAGGAGGTTTAAGATGAGAAGGGATGGGGCAAGTTTCTAGTTCAATGGAACTGCAGCAAAAAAAAAAAA
>NW_018393848.1:128123-129425 GCF_900095145.1 Mus pahari | reverse complement strand
TCTCTCTCTCTCTCTCTCTCTCTCTCTCTCTCTCTCTCTCTCTCTCTCTCTCTGTGTGTGTGTCTTCATAAGAAGTTGAAAATTATTTTTAAAAATTTCAGCAAAGAATTCTATTTGAATTTTGATGAAGATTATTTTCTGAGGTTTTTGAAAACTTTATTGTTTTGCTAATGCCTTTCTATATTGTATATTAGGTCACTGTTTCTGTGTTTATATATGTGTGTTTGTGTGTGTGTATGCACTAATGTGTGCATGTATGTGTGTCTGCATGTGTGTGAATCTTAATTTTATATCATGCTATTTTGGTGATATCAACTGTAGATGATTTATGGTAGAATAGAGTCTTTTGAGTACAAAACCATATCTTTGAAAAATAAAAAATACTTTTGTTTGCTCTTTCTCTTTATATCCCCTTGATATATTTCAGTTATCTTAATACTTTACCTAAGATTTAAAGTACTATAATGAACTGATATGGATTTCTTTTTTATTTTTAATCGAAATGCTTTCAGATACTTTAGATTTAGGATAATGTTGGCAGTGGGCTTGTTGCAAATTATTTTCATTATGTTGAAACATATACTTCATATTTATAATCTCTCCAGGTCCTTAATCACAAAGGGATGTTGGATTTTGTCATAGTCATTTTTATATCCAATGAAGTGATAACATGGTTTCTGTCATTTAATCTGTTTTTATGGTAGATTGTATTAGTGATTGGTTGAAACATCCCTGAATTTCTGGAATAAAAGACATTTGATTGCATTGGATAATCTTTTTGACATATTACTGAATTTGGCTTGCAAGTTTTTATTGAAAAATTTTGCATCTATGTTATCATGGAATATTGGTATATGCCTTTCTTTTTTGAGCTTTTGTATGGTTTAGAATTAGAGAAATAATGGTTTAATAAAAAGAATATGGGAATGTTCTTTCAGTTTCTATTTTGCAAAGTAGTTTTAGGATCACTGATGTTTGTTCTTCTTAGAACGTTTGACAGAAATTTTCACTGAATCAATCTAGACCTGACATCAATTCAGTTGTGATATTTACTTCAATTTCAGTAGGTATGGTGATTCTGTTTCAATTATTACTTTAATGTAGATTTAATTTTGGTTAATGTATTTCTTTTTTTAAAAATTATTATTATTTTCTTTATTTACATTTCAAATGTTATCCCGAAAGTTTCCTATACCCTCCCCACACCTCTGCTCCCCTACCCACCCACTCCCACTACTTGGCCCAGGCCTTGCCTTGTGCTGGGTCATATAAAGTTTGCAAGACCAAGGGGCCTCTCTACCC
>NW_018393848.1:123567-127238 GCF_900095145.1 Mus pahari | reverse complement strand
CCACCAGCAATGGAGGAGTGTTCTTATTTCTCCACAACCTCGCCAGCATCTGCTGTCACCTGAATTTTTAATCTGAGCCATTCTGACTGGTGTGAGATGGAACCTCAGGGTTGTTTTGATTTGCGGTTAATGTATTTCTATCATATTTCTATGTATATATGCACCTATATTTATGTATATCTATCTATCTATCTATCTATCATCTATCTATCTATCTATCTATCTGTCATTATATATCTCTCTCTACTATCTATAGGAAAGAAAAAGAAAGAGAGAAGAGAAGAACAGAGGGATAGAGAGATCTTTTGTTAAATTTGTCAACTTCTTGAATTTTTCAAAGAATCTATGTTCATTTTCTTTGGTGCTTTATATTTGTAAAATTTCTACATTATTTCTTGAGGCTAGAGTTTGTTATTAGAATCCCTCCAGTTTTTAAAATATTCACACTTAGTGCTAAGAACTTTTCTTTTAAATCTATGTTCTGCACAACAGATTTTGGCATGTTGTATTTTCATTTTCATCCAGGAAATTTGTTTCATTTCATTTTTGATTTATGTCTTGACACAGTTTTCATTCAGTAGTGACTTGTTTAGTTTCCATTAGTTTGTTTACTTTCTACCATTCTTATTCTTGTTATCCAGCTTTAATCCACAGTGATAAGATACAGGATATTTCAGTTTTTCTAGATTTCTTAAGATAGGTTATTGTTCTAATATGTAATTAACTTTGGAGAAATTTTCATTGGCTGAATATAAAGTGAATTTATTTTAGTTATTGTGTTAAATTATCTTAATGTGTTTGCTAGGTTCTTTTAATTTATGATGTTACTTAATGTCAGAGTTTTTCTGTTCAATTTTTGTCTGGATGTTCTCTCTATTGGTAAGAGTAGGGTACTGAAATCACACATTATTACTCAGTCTGGTTGTTTTAATAAAAATGAAATCAACATGCTTATAGGGAATGACATTATTTGGAAGGGCTAGGAAGTTTGGCTTTGTTGGAAAATATGTGGCCTTGGGAGTAGATGGGTACCACTGTGGGCTTTTAGGTTTCTGAAACTGAATCTGAAACCAGTGACTCACTCTCTTTTCCTGCTGCCTTCTGTAGAACTCTTAGCCATCAGTACTAGGTTGACCTGTGTTCAACCAGGATTCCTACCATGACCATAATATCTCTGAAGTTTAAGACAGCCCATTTTCCTTTGTAAGAGTTTCTGTGTTCATGGTCTCCCTTCACAGCAATAGAAAATCTAAGACACTTTGTTAGGAACAACATGCGGCTATTGTGATGTAGTAGTGATTGTATACTGGAACAGTAGTAGGTAGATTATATTTTCTAATCGAAGCTGTTAGTCTTTGTCTTTTTTATGTAAGATATTATTATACAAACTTTATTAATTTTTGGTTATTTATTATTGTACTATTATTGTTGATTTTTAAATATTTTACCTCTATAACTGGTTTTAGTATTATTTATTTATGTCACCCTCACCTTATCCAGCCCTTCCACCTCATCTTTCCCAAGTGCTTCTCTTACAGCTCTACTCTTTCAGTCTCAAACAGAAACCCTTTGCTTATAAAATCACACAAATGGGATAAACTTCAGGTTATCAAATAGAACCAAAGTCAAAGACTGTACACAGCAGAAATTATGAGAACCAACTTTATTATGCTATAAATCATTTGTTAGCAATGATTTATTATGATTGTTGGGGCTAAGCATAAGATATAATTCAAAATATGAATTCTGTCCTCAAAAGACTTAGTGCTCATGTATCCCAGCTCTTATTCAGTTTGAGAACACATTCCAGGTGCATTTTTAAAATGCATGTACTACATTTATCTACTTTGCTATGATAATTGTGTTCCAAAAGGTGTTATGAAAAGGTGATATACATAATCTTTATTTATATCACTCATAAATCAATAACTGAAACACTACTGTACCAGAAGACAGATTAGCATAAACAAATTGAGCTTATTAATGTGAGCTGCTCTCACTGTATTCCAGGAAAGTAACTCACTCTCAAAGTGAATTCCCTCAATTAGGGTCTTAAGTGCCTTCCTCACGTACTACTTTAAGAAGGAAAGAGCAATAAATCCTAGATTGTAACAATCAAAGTAAGAAGCTAACAATTCTAAAGAGTATAATGGGTAGATAGTCTGCTTATAGACTCCAGTAACTTCTGCTGTTTCTGTGTTGTTATGTGGTTCATTCCACAGAGGAGGCTTATATATATATAGGAAAGGCTCGAGAACCTCTGCATTTTATATTTCTTTAGCTTTATAATCTTTAATACTATTTTTGCTTTCCTTCAGAATAACTAAATTTCATGTTAAACTTATTCTCAGTTAAATGATGCTTACTCCTAGAATTCATTATTACATTTGACAAATGTCTATTAAAAAGTTACTTAGTAGTATTTGTGGGGACATGTGTCACTAGAAATTTAGTGAAAACCCAATATATGAGTCCTTGAAAATAAGTGAGCAGTGGTCTTCTTTGAAGATGGCCTGATTGCCCTTGGTATTGTCATAATACCTTTCAAATAATGCAGTCACACAGGAGGTTCAATTTTAAAAATAACTAAGTGTTTTCTCTAGGTTTCAGTTGATGGTTTATGTCAACATGACATTTGTTAATCAAACAATGAACATGGACTTTGATGATGGGTGTAAAGAAATATTATGATAGTTTCAGACTGTAGAAAAACTGATTGAAGAAAAAGATGCTCCTAGTAATGAAGCAATATTTGTAAAAAAAAATTAATTTGCAGATGATACCATTTCATTCAATATGATAATAGAAATATAGCAGGCAAGAGGATATATGTATAGCAAGTCATCAGTGTTGTGCTTATTGCCTACTTGATTTGTGTCTCATATCATACTAAAAATCAGTTCTGAATGGAAACTTCAATGTGAACATTAAAACATGGTTGTGGACATCACTCCATTGCTAAAGTGCTTGGTGTGCAAGTGTGAGGAATGGACTTTATAACCCCAATACATATAAGTGTGGTGGTGTACAGTTTTAGTCCCATTGTAGAAGAGATAGAGAAAAAATTACTGAGGGCTCACTAGCTTGCCAGTTTGGCATAAAATGTAAGCTCTATATTTATTGAAAGAGCCTGTCCAAAAAAAAACATGTCTTAGAAGACACCCAAAGACAACACACACAAACACACAGACACAAACACACACAGACACACACACACACAGACACATACACACAGACACACACACAGACACACACACAGACATACACACACACACACACACACACACACACACACACTCTCTCTCTCTCTCTCTCTCTCTCACAGAGAAAGATATATGGGGGAGCTACAGATCTTCATTACCTTGAATAGATAAATATTTTATGAACCTTCAAAAATATATAACCATAGGACAACACCATTTTTTTAATATCTTTTTATGGTTTAGAATTCTAAAATAAGTCTCATGCCCAGTCTCTATTTCCTTGGGAATCAATAATTGAATATGAAAGTCTGCCACCATTGTTATAGAGTGAAATGGACACCTTTCCAAAGAGGAAGCAAATTTGTTTGCACAGACTATGTATGTACATATATATATGTGTGTGTATATACACATACACACACACACACACACACACACACACACACATATATATATATATATATATAT
>NW_018393848.1:119768-121013 GCF_900095145.1 Mus pahari | reverse complement strand
ATATATATATATATATATATATATATATATATATATATATATAAACCATTTGTGTTTCTTTTGAGAAATTTGTGTTCAGTGACATAGCCCACTTGTAATAACTTTAATTAGATTTGTTCTTGGAGAATTTCATACATGTATAATGTATTCTGATTAAGCTCACCCTCGAACTTTTCTTATCTCTTTCCCATCCATTCTTTTCTACAAATCATTTTCCACACTTATGTATTTTTGTCTTGTGACCTACTAAGCTTAACAAGAAAAGCTATGTGAACTGGAGTTTGGAATTTTGCATTTGAGCCTGGAGGGCTCACAGGGAATATATAAATGTGGTGAATAACACAACTGAAGACAGAAACTTCTGCTCTTCCAACAATCTATCAGCCAACAAAAACTCAAAAAGGAGAATAATATCCTGTGGAAATTTCTCCAGTCATTAATTGACTGTCAACATGTCCTGTCATGTGTAGCTCTAGTCCAGGTAGCCATAGTGCCTGAGAGAATCGCAATGGTTGTGTCATGCCCAGGAGATATAATGCCATAGCCCTTTTCCCTAACTTTTGCTCATACAGGCAGTGTTCACCGAGTTTCAGAGAAAACTGTACATACATATTTCACTATTATTGTCTTGCAGTTTATTTATGACTTTAACTCTAATACTATTTGTTTTGGAAATTTTGATGTACCTGTGTTTGTAGAATATATATCTATAATAGTAATGTTCTCTTAAGTACCATCCAGGAATTTTTTTTTTTTGATTTACATTATCAGACTTGGAAGTTATTTATTGCTGTTGTACTGGAGTCAAAATAAAAATTTTCAAAAGGTTACATAGAGTATGATTAATGTCAATGTATATAAAGTAAGGAAAATTACCTAAAACTTACTGCAGTATTTCAGGAAATGATATTTAAAAATCAATTTTTGCAACGGTTTTGGGCTATTTGACAGATTTTAGAAAAGTGATGTATCTTCTTGTTTCTGTGGTAAATGTCCTAAGCTTACCTTTTTATATTCC
This sequence comes from Mus pahari, assembly GCF_900095145.1. Classification (NCBI taxonomy): domain Eukaryota; kingdom Metazoa; phylum Chordata; class Mammalia; order Rodentia; family Muridae; genus Mus; species Mus pahari. Next base: position 119,995 of record NW_018393848.1, on the reverse strand, counting down.
TTTTGGCCAAAAACAACGTGTGTTTGTTTTTTTTCCCTGAATCAAGTACATTTTTTTTTTAGTCAAGAAGTAGATGTGTCCTTATTACCAGTTGGAAGATCTTCTGGGTATATGCCCAGAAGAGGTATTGTTGAGTCCTCCGGTAGTACTATGTCCAATTTTCTGAGGAACCGCCAGACTGATTTCCAGAGTGGTTGTACAAGCTTGCAATCCCACCAGCAATGGAG
>NW_018393848.1:116090-118563 GCF_900095145.1 Mus pahari | reverse complement strand
TATAGGGAACTTTAGGGATAGTATTTGAAATGTAAATAAAGAAAATAATAATAATAATAATAATAATAATAATAATAATAATAATAATAAATAATGATAAAGAAGTTTTCCATGAAAAAATTATAGCAACCAGCCAGATGAAAGGGTGAGGGGGAGAGAAGGAGAATGTAAGGAGAAGAACATTCTAGAGAGAGGGAGGAGCACAAGTGAGAACTTGTAACAGAGAGAGGCTGGGATGGAAGTTTTATTAGCTGTAAGCTGAGTGTGCTGGACCCTAGAATGCATGGTGGAATGTGGTAGGAGAAGGGCTAAGGAGGGCATTCATCATGGACCGGAGAGCCTAGGAAGTTAGATGGAGGATTTGCACCAGGACCCAGGGACAATTGGAAGCCATCGGGAGGTTTAAAACAGTGGAAGAAAATGATGGATTTGCATGAAACATAAATCTCTTGGCTGTATCTTGGAAGCGAATTGGAGGAAAAACTTTGGGTATTTGGGGACAGGAGATGTCTGTCATGCAGATTAAATTTACAAATGTTTGCTTAGGGGAAAAACGGAATGAACTAAAAACTAGATTAAATATATATATATAAAATTTACTTGTTCTAAGTATTCAGCAAAAATTTAAATATTTTGTTAAAAAGCAATACTTTTTAGTGATCTCTACTGTGTGGTGCTCTACATGCCTCTGATATTTAAATAGGCATTTTATAATTTAGGAAAATTATATATTATGGTTTTTTATATAGCTCTAGGGATGAAAGAGCTGTCAATTTGGTAGAGTATATGAAACCTTTACTTTGATCTCTTGATTCCCGATGGCTCATAAGCAGTATATCGTAGAGCACAGGTATGATTTCAGTATTCAGGAGAATACCAGGTGTTCAAGCTTATCCTTAGCTAAATATCAATTTGTGGCCAGCCTGGGTTGCATGAAACTCTTGTGTGATTATTGTTCTTTATTAAAGTTTAGACATTAATCCTTTTCATAATGTGACTTAGGTATTGAGAATCTGAGCAGCTCACAAAACTTCCTATGTTACCCAGCAATTTTTCAGGTGAACAAATTATTCCATATCTGTGACCTTCTGGCTTTAATGCTAGCCCAATATGTGCTTTATCTCCTTCTGTCATTGAGAAGTATAAAATCAAGTTTCATTTGCCTCAGTAGTGGGTACTAAAATTCTAACCATAATTTCCTTTAAAGGGATAAGCAGGAAATAATGGTATGAGACGTGTACAACAAGTATGAGAATGGAGAATTACTTCACCAGAGGTCCAGAATTTCATTGAGCCTGGTACTGCATGAAAAGCGTGGTTTGATCCATTGCAAATTTGTTACTCATGTATGGGGGTCCAGAAGCTCATTTCAGATATTTTCAGTCTTTTCTGTTTTAGGTATGAAGAATGAACTAGACTGAGATCTGTTATAAGTGGCTAGAAGAATGGGCAGACAGAACAGAAGCCTCTGCATTCTGACTAGACACCTTCAAATTTATTTTCAGGGGGCCATCTTGTACTCTGGTCCTTTTTAATTGTGAATAATCTAGTTCCCTGAAAGTACAAGGAGACATGTTTTATTTCATAATGTTCTCACTTACTGAGTTTCCTTGAATGAATCATCCTGTTATATGTAAATGTTAAAATATGTTAATGATGGAAATCTCTGGCAGTGAACTTAAGATGATTATGTGACTTTAAAATGGCAAATAAAATTGCCTTCCAACCCACTTCCACTTCTTGGCCCTGGTGTTCCCCTGTATCAGTGGAGGCCTCTTTTGTGACCAATTATATGGTCAGTTTTGGAGGAGGTATCATGTGGTGCAGAGAAGGTGTATCCTTTTGTTTCAGGATAAAATGTTTTGTAGATAACTATTAAATACATTTGTTCCATAACTTCTGTTAGTGTCCATGTATCTCTGTTCAGTTTCTGTTTCCAGGATCTTTCCATTGGTGAGAGTGGGTGTTGAAGTCTCCCACTATTATTGTGTGAGGTGCAATGTGTGCTTTGAGCATTATTAAAGTTTCTTTAATGAATGTGACTGCTCTTGTATTTGGAGCATGGATACTCAGAATTAAGAGTTCCTCTTGGTAGATTTTACCTTTGATGAGTATGAAGTGACCTTTCTTGCCTTTTTTGATAACTTTGAGTTGAAAGGCCATTTTATTTGATATTAGAATTGCCACTCCAGTTGTTTCTTTGGACTATTTACTTGGAAAATTGTTTTCCAGTCTTTCAGTCTGAGGTAGTGTCTGTCTTTTTCTCTGAGATGGATTTCCTGTAAGAAGCAAAATGTTGGGTCCTGTTTGTATAGTTAGTCTATTAGTCTTTGTCTTTTTATTGGGGAATTGAGTCCATTGATGTTAAGAGAAATTAAAGAAAAGTAATTGCTTTCTGTTATTTTTGTTGTTAAAGTTGGGATTCTGTTCTTGCAGCTGACTTCTTTTATGTTTGTTGAAGGATTACTTTCTT